>NW_027041013.1:0-235320 GCF_037179485.1 Ochlerotatus camptorhynchus | reverse complement strand
CTACACATATGCTGAAATAAATACTTTTCCAAGTTTAAATTTAAAACTTTTAAAAATGGACTAATAATCGTTATAATCGAGTACCACTTGGGTTCTTATTGAACCTGTCGGACGGCGTGGAGGGCAGATCGCTCAAGGTATCAGCAGCAAGCAATAGCAACATCATCGCCAGCGGTAGGAGGCAGAATTTCCCCCTGCCCTTTCTTCTCTCTCTCTGCCATCGTGCAGAAAACTTCCTCGCATCAGACGAATAAGTGATCTCACCATGACAACTAGCGGTGGGGTGGAAGCCCGAGCAAAGTCTGAGATCAAATTGAAATCTAAATTTGATGTTGTGATTTCGCTAATAATGATTACTCAATTTGCTGTCGTTTTGACCGTTTTAACGGTTAAAACATCAAAGTTAAGAGCAAAAAAATCTTCCTGTGAAATCACATTGAAAACTGCTATCAGTGAAAGCAAACTGAAAACTAAATTTGATATCAATTTTTCCTGTTGATAACAAAACAAGTATTCAATTTGATGTTATGCTAAGGCAATGAAAACAAACCCGCAACAACATATTTTTGAAGAGCAAATGTACAGCAAAATGAAAACAAAATTTGGTATCAAATATGTCAATTGCGTAAACTGAAATCAAATTATGATTTCAGTTTGATCTTGATATCAAAACTTGATTTCAATTTGCTGTCATTTTGATGCTGGACTTTGCTCGGGAGGAGACTCACCTATGCCATGAGCTGCTTTTGCATTAAACTCAATTCGCATCTACTCGATATCATCCAACTAACGATTTTCTTCAAAGAAAAGCTAAGGATGAATTGCTTGCCTTTTTAAATTAATCTGCTATTAATTTGTAGACTGTTATAAATGAATTTTATTCGGGACTCCCAGATAGAACCTTAAACTCTTTTGGAAGAATTCTGAAATAATCTCTATGAAGGGAAATTTTGCCATAAGAAAATGCATGAGAAAGTTCCAATAAAATTCTGTTACGGGCTTTTTTCAGAACACAAAAAAAACCCACACAAATAACGGAGTGCACAATTTTTTAGATTTCGTGCGTTTTGTCATCGCATATCGATTATTTTGCATTAGAAAACGGAGTGTTAATGCAATGGGAAAAGGTGATTTCCCTATCACAGATTACAGATTTCAGTTCGAAGCACTGAAATTATCAGACGGTACCTCTATTTATGCTTTAAAATTAGCATTGTAAATCCCTCCTACTTATGCTATGGGACGACTTGCTATGCTGCGCCTCAATTATAATACCCCGGATTTTTTTCTAATGGGGGTGGGGCATAGCAAGCCGTGTCAAAGCATAATTCTTCATGTAGAGACCTACATTGCTAATCTAAAAGCATGAAAGCAGTCAGAGGTAATGCGCCACCAGCTACTGGTTGGGATGCCAGAGTAGGTCCTCAACTCGAGGTAGGAAATTCAAAATAATTTTTGACAAGCCCTTGGAAATGCATACGTTTGACGCTTAACTATGATGCTAACTATCAGAACATTTAACAGGTGAAGAACTTGTCAACGAACTTTTGCTCTGATTTTGACGTTGAATAACTGAGTCCCCCTTATTTTCAATTAATGTTATACTAAACACGTTCTTATTCGGATCATGGAGGAATATTGGAATGCAGGAGAAGTTTTTTGATAATTCTAGTCTTAGATATTAGAATGAAAAATGTACAAAGTTTGAGAGAAATTCTGCCTAATTTAAATATACCATCTAGGTTAGATGATAGAGTTCTATTATATGTAAGGGATGAGTTAACTAGAGTTTTATGGTAAAATCAATATTCAAAATAATTTTAAGAGGAAAGGGTATTTTACAAGGCTGTTCATTATCGCCAAAAGTTTTAAATTATATAATGCAAGAGGATTTGCACAAATTTACAAATGGAATTCCAGAGCTCATATTGTTAGATGTACACACTTAGAAAAAATCAATTCATTTACCGAATTCTCAAAAGCTGAACGGTCGGTAATGATTTCGGTAATCGAGAACATTACCGAAAAATCAGTAAACTGAATCAGCAAAATTAGCTGTCAAATTTACCGAACGATCGGTAACGTTTACCGATGTGCATTGCTTGATTTGTAGTCGACTTTACCGGAGAACTGTAATTTTGAGGACGATATGAAAATTTAAAATTACCGAGAGATCTGTAATTTTTTAAAAAAAGTTACCGACTCAACCGTAATTTGTTTTAATATTTTTTAAAGGTGGCGGTCACTGCAAACCATGCAGCAATTTGGCTGCAGTCGTGATCAATGTGTTAGTGTTGAAAATTGCTCCACAAATGAACAACAACAAGTTTTTGTCGGAAGGATTTGGCGCTACACTGAAAACAGGGAAGCATTGGATGAAGATTCCAAATGCTGTTTTCAGATCGTCACCAACGGGAATGGAACTTGGACTGACAGAAAAAAAAAACAAGCGACAACATCGGCCATCTGTAATCGGTATTTATTTAGACAACGAAAATTAATTACTTACGGAAAATATCTACGATTTACTCATCTTGGTGTTGCATAACAGCCTCCATAATTGCACCTTTTTTATTTTTCAATAATACGAACGTTTTCAAAGTTGATCGAAAATCACAATATGGTGGATTTGACGTTTACCGAGACCGTTACCAAACCTAGTAATGGAACGCTTTGTTTACCGAAACTTCAGTGAAATATTTCACCGTATTCAGTGATGAAGATGATTTATAGACCTGCCGGTAAAAATGTTTCCCGTTTTCGTTAAGTTAAAATGAAATTACCGAAATCTGGTCATTTCATTTACAGTTTTCAGCAATAAAGCGAGAAAATACCGAAACATCTGTAATTTTTAGCATTACCGATTTAAGACGGTTATATTTTTTTACTGAACTCAGGGTATCTGTTTAAGTCTGTAGATTGTCTTAAACTACCAATTGTTTTAGCATTTGCTGACGATATTTTAATAGGGGAATTTACGTATTCTTGGCAATCTAAGCAGCTACCGCACTTCTATTAGCATTTCCTCAGTGTCACGCACACATATGGCATGTTTGTTTGTTTACATTTATCTGCTGCTAGCTACTCTATCCATTCCAATCGACAGAACTTTCCAAAACGGTTTGAAAACGTTTTTAAGGCGCTCCAAACTTCTCAGGTGAGTGTGACTATTGTCGGCAGCCTCTTTTACTTCGGCAACCTTTCCGTTTAAACTGTGTGTTAACCAGTTGTTCTATTATCGGCAACTCGAAATCAGCCGTATTTTCATGTGCTTATGGTTCATTTGAAGAAACACCTGACATAACAGGTTTTATCAGTCGTAAAAATGTATTAGGATTGAACCTGAAAGACTAAGGAATCGTTTAAATACATTCAGCGAAGTGTTTCAGTGAGAAAATACAGCGAAATTAACGTTTAAATTGTGGTTGCCGAAAACAGTCGATGGCTGCCGAAGCCATCATTTACCCTAATAGCTAGGAATGTTGAAGAACTAAAGAAAATACTTAAAATGTTAGAATACCTTGCTACCAGTTGAAAACGTAAACCCGCTGGTGACAAATCGTCGTTTTACCCGTGTAAATTTGAACTGTTTTAGTAGTGTTTTGTGTTATAGAGTGCGAGTTCGTTTGGTGTACCTCTGTGAAGTTGTTTCTACGTCTGATTGCCTCGTTTCGCGCATCGGAAATTTGCTATAGTTTTTCGTTGCGTGGTAGTCTTTGTTGCGTGTATAAAGTTTGCGTCGCATTTTTTGTGATCATGGCTTGCAAGAAGTGCCAAAAAACCATTTCGGACTCCGAACGTATTGTTTGTCGCGGTTTTTGTGGTGACACATTTCACGTGATTTGTGCCAAAGTTGATCTCGAACTTCTCGATCAACTTGGATTGTACGAGAAGAATGTCTTCTGGATGTGCGATCACTTTGCGGCGCTTTTTTCAAACGGCCACTTCCGTAATATCGTGAGCCGTGACGTCAATCAGACTTCTGTGGCTCCTCCAAACGCGGTTGATTCGATGAAAGAGGACATCGAGAAATTGAATTCGGCTGTTATTGCTCTTGCAGCCAAAGTGGAATCGAAGATCCCAGTCAGCTCAACTTCACGTTGGCCTAAAAATGACCGCTTTGATTCCGGTCGTGGCACCCCGAAACGTCGCCGTACTTCATCTAGCACTGACGACAAGCCCATACTGTGTGGTAAGAAAGCACCTATCGACTCGGTCAGAACCGTGGACCTGAACGATGATCTGGTGTGGGTGTACTTATCGGCGTTTCATCCCACTACTACGAACGATGAAATTTCATCTCTTGTCTCTAAGTGTTTGTGTCTGGAAACAGACGAGAAACCTCGGGTTGCCAAGTTGGTTCCCAGAGGAAAAGATCCGTCAACGTTAAACTACGTTTCCTTCAAAGTTGGCGTCAACCAAAACAAACGGGATGTTGCCCTTTCCTGCGATTCGTGGCCGGAGGGCATTCAGTTTCGTGAGTTCGATGATTCCCGGTCAAAGAAGGTGACCAAAATCACCCGTATTGGTCCAGCACAGTGACACCAGTTCCAGGATACTTCCTTTTCAATTACTAACGTGCTGTTGGGCGGATCTGGGACGCAACAACACAGCGCTTCGGAAGCCTCTGATCCCTCCGAACCAGTCGAGCTGTTTGTAGATCTAATCATCAGAAGTCGTCCTGGCCCTGGTTTTGGAATCGGTGACGAGGTCTTCCAGCCTGTACTTACAGGCAAGTATCGATACGTTCCAAAACCTTCTTTTTCTGAGCCACCTTCCGCTTCCAGCAACGAATACTTAACGCAACCATCCGATCCAACCTCGCCTTCTGAAAACGACGTAGTAAGCTCGATGTCTTCTGAACTCTGGATGAACCAATCTGCTTTGCAACCGGGACGCATCGTGGAAAGCTTTATGGAAGCCCCCGGTTCCTCTAACTCAGTCGTGCTAATTCCTGTCAGCGTTCATCATAGTCGTCCTGGCCCTGACTTTAGATGTGGATTGGGGGTCTTCCAACTTGCTAGAACAGGCGAGTACATAATTAATAGCGCAAATACGATGGCTGATGCCGATCCAAATTTCAGCACCTTGAATGCCGCCGAATCAACTTTCGTACCTCGGAGCCCGGAACGCGCCGTAGAAAGCCTCGTGGAAGCCTGATCCCTCCGTCTCAGTCCAGCCATTTGCTGCCGCCGCTCACCATAGTCGTTCCGGACCTGTAGTCGGATGTGGAGAGGGGGTCTTCCAACCCAGTCACTATGGCGAGTATCCGCATGGTATTGTTAATGTTCATTCGCTGTCTGATGCTTCCGTGATTTCTAGGGAGAACAGACGTTCGATTGTAAGCCGCAAGCAGGACATCGTGATTTTCTTCCAAAACGCCGGCGGAATGAATTCTGATGTTGACGACTACTGGCTTGCTGTATCGGATCGTTGCTATGATGTGATTGTCCTATGCGAGACGTGGCTCGATTCGCGAACGCTTTCCAGCCAGGTGTTCGGATCCGATTATGAGGTTTTTCGTTGCGATCGGAATCCAAACAACAGCCGAAAATCTACTGGTGGTGGCATTCTTGTGGCTGTCCGTTCCGGATTGGAGGCGAGAGCAATCGAACAGGTTTGGACAGCCATTAAACTGGGCGATCGCACATTATTTTTGTGCGCATTGTACATGCCACCAGATCGAGTTCGTGATCTTGAACTCATCGAGACTCACTGTCAATCAGTCTTCACAGTAATGGAAAGAGCGACTCCAATTGATGAGCTATTCATTTTTGGGGACTTCAATCTAGCAGGCGTTTCGTGGAGACCATCCCATAGCGGCTTCCTCTATCCAGATCCAGAACGTTCTGTATTTCATGCAGGAGCTATCGGCCTTCTCGATAACTATAGCGTAGCAACGCTTTATCAAATTAACTACGTAGTCAACGAGAACAACCGTAGTTTGGACCTCTGCTTCGTGAGCACTCAGGACAATGCTCCGTTCATTTTCACAGCACCTTGTCCACTAGTTAAGCTTGTTCCGCACCACCCTCCTCTGATTGTCACTGTTGAGGACAATCTCGTTCGTGATTTCGATAGTCTTCCTGCTGCGGTTTCTTATGACTTTCGAAAGGCCGACCATCGAAGCATTGTAGATGTGTTGTCAAACATGGACTGGGAGAACATTCTCGATCATGACGACGTTGAGGCCGCTGCGCAAACTTTTTCTCATGTCTTGGCATATGTCATTGACAGACACGTCCCGAAAAGAATTCAACGCAAAGACTCTCACCCTCCCTGGCAGACGATTGAGCTGCGTAGGTTGAAGTCGATCAAAAGAGCAGCATTGAGAAGATTTACGAAGTATCGCACGCTTCCTCTGAAACATCACTACGTGAGGCTTAATCACGAGTATCAGCGAGCCAGTCGTCGATGCTTTCTGCAATTTCAACGAGGTATTCAGCGTAACCTTAAACTTCACCCGAAATCCTTCTGGAACTACGTGAACGAGCAACGCAGAGAATCTGGCCTCCCATCGTCAATGGAATTGAACAGTGAAGTCGCTTCCACTCCGCAGGATATTTGTCGCCTTTTTTCTGTCAATTTTGCCAGTGTGTTCACTGATGAGAGACTAAGTGACGACCATGTTTCCCTCGCAGCCAGGAACATCCCATTAAATGGTCAAACGCTGAGTGCAATTGATGTCAACGTTGAGATGATTTCTAACGCTGCAACGCAGCTCAAATCGTCCTTCAACCCTGGACCCGACGGAGTTCCGTCCGTGTTTTTGAAGAAACATATTGCTTGCTTGTTAACTCCACTTCACCGTCTATTCCGGATGTCTCTCTCCAGTGGTATATTTCCATCCTTCTGGAAATGTGCACACATGTTTCCTGTCCACAAAAAGGGAAGCAAACGAGCCGTGGATAACTATCGTGGAATTACATCGCTGAGTGCTGTTTCGAAACTATTCGAGCTTGTTATAATGGAACCGTTGCTCTCTCACAGCAAGCAGTATCTGAGTGCTGATCAACACGGGTTTACTGGCGGTCGCTCTACAACCACCAATCTGCTATGCCTCACATCCTACATTACCGATAGTATGACTGAACGGGTACAGACGGACGTTATATATCCGCGGCATTCGATAAGTTGAATCATGACATTGCGATTGCTAAACTTGACAGGCTTGGGGTGAGCGGTAATCTCTTGAGTTGGTTCCGTTCGTATCTTACTGGTCGCCAACTTATGGTTGCTATAGGAGATTGCAAATCAGCTAGCTTCTTTGCCACATCAGGTATACCGCAGGGAAGCCATCTGGGACCGTTGATTTTTCTACTCTACTTCAACGACGTGAACCTGGTTATCGAAGAACCTCGATTAGCATATGCAGACGACCTCAAAATATTTTTACGAATTTGCTCGATCGCTGACTGCCACAATCTTCAACATCAGCTTAATGTCTTCGCCAGTTGGTGTACTTTAAATCGAATGGTAGTGAACCCAGCAAAGTGCTCTGCCATAACGTTCTCACGAAAAAAGCAACCGATTGTATTCAGCTATGACCTGCTTGGAACGACACTCGAACGCGTTAATCAGGTGAAAGACCTGGGTGTGGTGTTGGATTCACAGCTAACATTCAGGCAACACATTTCTTATGTCATCAATAAGTCGTCTAGGACTTTAGGATTCATCTTCAGGATAGCTAAGAATTTCACCGATGTCTACTGCTTAAAATCTCTTTACTGCTCCCTCGTACGATCGACGCTTGAGTATTGTTCTGCGGTTTGGAATCCGAATTACAACAATGGTGCCGAGAGAATCGAATCTGTTCAACGTCGCTTTCTTCGTTTTGCGCTTCGTAGACTGCCCTGGAGAGATCCGCTTCGGCTGCTCAGCTACGAGAGTCACTGCCAACTGATAAACCTTGAACCTCTCCGGATTAGAAGGGACACCAACAGAGCTTTGATTATCGCCGACACTCTACAGAGACGAATAGATTGTGAGGCTATTCTAAGGCAAATTGACCTAAACGTGCAACCCCGACCACTCCGTAACAACCTCATGCTGAGACTGCCACTGCGTCGCACGAACTACGGGGCATATGGTGCGATTTGTGGACTACAGCGTGTGTTCAACAGAGTCGCATCTGTATTCGACTTTCACCTCACACGTGATGCGCTTCGTCGGAGATTCTCATCTGTTTTCGCCGGCCGCAGTGACTGACAGAGAAAATTAGTGTATTTACATTTATGTTTTTTTTTTACATTCTGACCATGTTGCTTTGTTTCTCTTTCTGTGATTATTTGACATGTAATTTTACTATTATTATTATTATGATTAGTATTATTAACATCATTTGGGCTACAGCCAGCCTGTTGATGTATGGCAACAATAAACTTATTTCCAGTGAAGAGAAATTAGCAAAAGTAGGACTGAAGATCAATAGGGAAAGAGTCAAATACTAGCTACACTCCCAAATAATAAAGCAGTTCAGGTAAAGGAACTGTCACCCCAGTAGGCCTGGGTTCAATCCCAGTCGGTGTCGCCGGTATGTTCTGAGGCATTACATCTCTAATCACGCCTTCCTTCGGGAGGGAAGTAAAGCCGTTGGTCCCCGGTTCATGAGTTGATGGGTCAATAAGTAGGGTCCAGGTGTGGGAGCTGCCTTCCTGACGTCGGTAGCATTGGTGCTCAGCACGGAAAACAAGATCGATGGAAAACAAATCAATCAAAAAAAAAGTAAAGGAAATAACACTCAATGGAACTTCATTTCAATCTAGTGAGTACATAAAATATCTAGGTGTTTGTCTTACAGCGACACTGCATGGGAAACTAACGGAGCTTGTTCCAGTTAAAAACAATCCGTTTGTTTCCTGCCAGGATAACCTCGATCGCGCGTGATCTATTTTACGGTTTTAGCTAGATCGGTAAGATGTGCACCTGAGTGCAAGAATATAGTTGGGACTTGTGGGGGGAAAGACATTACGATTTATCCAGGCTAATATGGTAAAAAATCGTAACAGATAGATATTAGTCGCAACGCTTCAGAATGTTTAGAAAAATAGGGCGCTGATTGATCCAGTTTGGGATACATTATTGATTGCATTCTAGAACGTTATTTCATTTAAATAGCTTGTTTAATCAGGGCTTAAGCAATCGTCACGTCGTTGGTGATAGCCTGAAAAAAGCAAATCGAAACATTGCACGTCGCGTGAAAGTGGAACTTAAGGAAGGCATTGTAGTGCATATGGAAAGGTTGTAATCAATTAAACATAAATTTACCGTTAATCAGTTTGATGTCTACATTCATGAAACAACACAAAGACACACGCATGATAAGAATTTAACCTTTTCAGAAGATTATCAAAGTTTCACATATTTTGATAAACTATCGCAAAACAAAATGTTCGATTTTTTGCCGTATGGCAAAGAAAGTGTCCCACTAAGCGAAGTAGTATTTTGAAGTAAATGTTATGCTACTGAATTAAAGAATTATAAGCTGGACTTTTGTCGTTAAACTCAATATATGTTGTTCTGCTGAAATACAGTCGCCCAGAGCACACTTCATCCACGTTATCTTAATATTGGCTACAATTTCGACTTGGGCCAAATACTGGAGCTAAGGCCACAAATGGCTCACCTACTCTGTTTCATTTACTGTGGAAAAACACTATTTTCATGAAGATTATGCTATTTAATCAAGTTTTGACAACTTCTGGACACAAACATGTGGTTTATTTAAGTATTTTCCACCATAAAGGGGTAGTGTAAGATTTGTAGTGGCAACACTTATCAAAATCTGCTATTAAGTTTGCAATTTTTTGCCCTATTTCTGAAACGAACTTTTGGCAAAAGTCGTTCTGGACTGTAAACTCATCAAAGTTCTGTTACAGAAAGTTGTAAATCTAGAATGAGGGATCCTATGTATGAAAATAATTTGATTGCAAATGCTTGGAGATTTGAGAAATTTTAATTTTTTCAACAGTGGTCGAACTTTTTTCCCACCTTACTCTACATCTGCTTATTCCTTTCGTAAAGTTCTTCTAACTAGTATATAGTTCACTTTCATCCAGCCTTGCCCATCAGTGCAGAGATGTTATCGCAATTCCTAGTGTCTATAAATTCCACTTCTATTAGAAATAACCTACCCTAATGTTCATCCGGTTGAGACATCATTCGGTTTTACGACGTACACACACAGGCACCTCATAATCTGTTCCATCAAGTTCTGCCGCAATGGCCAAAATATTTCCGTCCCGTCCAATTAATTTTACACTCACAAAGTGCTCCCCAATTCCGAGCCTCGACATGCACGATACATACATTCGTCTTCACGCGATAAAATTCAAATTATGATTTTATGATCACGATTATAAGCGGTCCTCGTTTGTTTCACTCACCATGAAGTCCCAAAAAAACAAGGTAAAATAAAGAGGAAGCAGGAAGGCGTTGCCACTGCGCGGTATGTCCGAAATCTGATGATCTTTCGAAAAATGTTGTTTTTCGCTTTTGCTGCACTTGACGACCGGCACATCATATAACAAAAAATAAAAAGAATCAACAGGGGGAAAACGATTCAGACTGAATGAATGACGATGATGATGACGGCGACGGATGGTGGAATGGTCAGCTGTATGCGGCCATTTACATCGGATCCAGCGATGCATCTTCAATGCAACTGGCAATGTGCAGCGGTGTATATTTTCGTTGTTTATTAAAGCTGTCTAATTTGGAAACAGCCAGGCTAATTAATAATTCATTATTTAAAATTCTGCAGCGGGGCTTTTTTTATCCACTATATTTTTAAACCACCTCAGCGCATGGGAAAGTACGGACAGACATGGTGGAGCCACTCCGAGTCGAGTGGTGCGCGTCCTTAGGTATGTGCTTCATTGCGGTAGCCTTTCAATCATCGCTTTTCAAAATCAACACGGGATCAGCTCTATATACGTCCATCATATGGTCACTCCTGCGCATTCTCCAAAACTTTTAACAGCTTCTTGACCTCGAATCCGCTAGTGTCGTGATCTCAACCATCAACCAGCAGACCCTGCGTTCCTCATCAGCTGAATCGCTTCTATCTCTATCGAAAATCCTAGGCGACTCACATTATTGCTAGCCAGTGGCCTAATGGATTCCGTTTTTGTCTACAAAGAGTCGGCCGCTCCTAAAGCTGCCTATCCAAATAGACGCGGTATCCTTTTTCTGGCAGTTTGATTGAAGCTCTCCTGTTGGCAGTAAGGTAATTGCCGGTCCCATGCGTGGATCGAGACTCGCAGACTGCGTGGATCTGGCGAGATGACGCTGCATGAATCGAGGTGGGTTGGTTGAATTGAAGCTTTTGTTTCGCTGCGGTTGATCGCGGATGAAGAATAATATTTCAGATTGCATCGGTTCGGTGATCCACTGGGTGTTCCGCGAAGTTGGTTAGGTGATTATTAAAATTAGAACTTGGTTCATGTTCTATTTAGTTTTCTTCAAAGCTTCAGTGGCGAGCGTGTTGCCGGCTCTCGATTTTGTCTTCTAGATGCACTTCCACAGTTATTCATTGAGAGCTTTCTAAGCCAACCCAGGCAAGAATTTGTATATTGTGTATACACCGATACTCAATGCTCACACGGACGATGAGAGCGACTCAAAATTGAATTGAATTCGACTCAATTTTGCAAAAAGTACGCTCAACAAAGTGAGTAAAATTTCTCTCGATTTTCCAGGAAAAGCTTCTCAAATATGTGAAAAATCGAGAGAGGATTAACTCAGTCTAGTAGTACACTCCTAGACTGAGTAAAAATTCATGGATTTTCCTCATATTCGAGAAGATTTTCCTGGAAAATCGTGGATTTTTTTTTTCTTTTTGCGTGCAAATTTACTGTTTGATAATTTAAGTCGAATTCAACTCAATTTTCTGTCGGCATCGTCCGTGCAGGGCAGTCGAGATAAATTAAAACTTGAATGATTTCTTCGGTCGGACCGAAAATTGAACTCGCTGCCTCTGGCTTGGTAATACGACAAATAGACGTGCAAACTGGAGCAAATTTTGTCAAAAATTTTGTGTAAATTTTCAAATTAAAATACTTTAGAACCCAAGTAACATTTTAAGTTTTATGAAATACTACAATGCTACTATAAAACAACAATCATAAAACCCTGGTCAAGACTGCTTTGCCATTGATGCATCCACCAAAACCTCATTGATGCTAGAATCTGTCTAGTTGGCCCACCCTGGAGAAGGTTCTGAAGGTTATATTTTCGAAGCTCTTCAAGATTGATTTACTGCAAAATGGTTGTGCGATAAACGCATTGAGATCCATTTTAAAACCGTATTTAAGCTACAATAAAAGCTATTTGGCATCAATTTAAACCATTACCTGAGCCATTTACCCTAGCTGCTTTCTAAGTTCACTAGAAAAACAACAATCAAGATAAAAAAGGAAATACCATCCGATCTTATCAAAATAATTAAAATAAAAACTGATGGTATAAAAATCCTGCCGTATTTCCAAAATTATAACATAGTTCTCATGAAGTGGCCTAGTTTTATGTGCCATATAAAATTTGATGTAAAATGTACGTGAAAACATCGAAAAACTTGAGTCCGCCCACGGAAAACTTCGATTTTACTAATTATTTTACATTAAGAAAAAAAAAACATTCTTCAGATCGATCGTTAAGCTTAGCCGAGATTTTTGTTTCTCATGATTTTTGCATTCTAAATATTTTCTCATTGCTAAATTAACTAAAATAAAGTTATATCCAAGGAAATATCGATTAAAATCGAAGATTGTAAAAAACAAACAAAATCATTGTAATATGGCGGAGGCATAAAAGTTGATTTTCATGGGCCATTTGTGAAAAAGTTATTTTGCTTTCAAGAAATCCTTAACAAATTCATAAGGTTTTGAAATGGCTTTTATGAAGAAAACTTGTAGACTGAATTGTATTCATCTAAAGTCATTTTGCTTGATCCTAGCCCGTTCAGATTTATGGCAGCATTTATGGCGGCAATGTTGCCTACAAAATGTTAAACGTCTTTCCATAGTTGCGCTGAGCGATTCAGCGTTTTTCCAGGCGATTCTCTCCCGATAGCTTGGAAGCAGTTACTCAGAAAGTGTTCACAACATTTTGCACAGCTGTAACTTTGATCATTCCCGAAAAGATTCCCTTCTTCCGGATAGTTCTGGAAGTGTACCATCAAACAATGCAGGAATGTACGGTTGAATGAATTTTTTCCAAGTGATGACCCTTTCGCCGAATAAAATCGCATCTATGGATCGGAAACCTGACAGTTTCAGTGGTTTGCTGTCGGTACTGACACAAGTTAGTCCGATCTTCATCTATTCGCAAGGTCTAGAGAAGGCTGGTCTGTTTTCAGACTGTTTTGACAATGTTTTGTGAATTTGAGGACCACGCTCACTCCACTCTTCTCCACCAGATGCTCAGTCGTTGATGGTACCCGTTCCGCCGGACGTGCTGGTTCTTCTTAAGAACTAAATTTTACTGAAATCGACTTCCCTTCGGTCGTTAGCATCGCTTGAATTTTTTCTCCAACTTCGTTTATCCTTCGAGATATCCTTGTCATAAATTTGGTTCCATCCATCCTTAAAATTCAATTTGTAAACAGAGGAGATTTTATGATACACTTTAAAAAGCGTAAAAGGCAACAAGATATGCGTTTGGCTCTCATTTAAAACCTAATGGTTTTATGGTTCCTTTTATAATGATAGAAAATGTTTATAGAGTATTTTATCAAGACATTAATAAAAAAATGCTAATGCAGTTTACGATTGATTTATAGAACAGTTTTATGGTGGGATTGAGAACTACTTTAAATTTAATTTTAAAGCAAAACAGTTTTCGACTTCTCTCCAGACTGTAAAAGGTTTTTAAAACAGCGAAAAGGTGAACTACTAAGCAGGAACCTTTTACACTGTGAAATACTGTATTTAAACTAAATGGATTCCTGATCAATTTGGGCGTCTTAGTGGAATACCTGTATAATGAGAGAGAGAAGGATTAGTATTTTCCATTTAATTCCACTACTTTATTTGCTTATCCTTGACAGATACGCGTATTTCGTCTACAATGTGCAGACTTCTTCAGTGTCTTGTACTAATACTAGTCGAGTATTAGTACAAGACACTGAAGAAGTCTGCACATTGTAGACGAAATACGTGTATTTGTCAAGGATAAGCAAATAAAGTAGTGGAATTAAATGGAAAATACTAATCCTTCTCTCTCTAAATGGATCATTCATTGCCATTATAAAACCATCATAAATCAGAGTGGATGCCAAATGATTGCAGAATTGTTACTTGGTAAATGACTTGCACACTAGGTAGGTTACTTATTGCTACATTAAAATTGACAGATGCTACCGCTCTCTCTATCACTGCTCGCGCCTAAAAAAAAATCAAAAGATCCTCTTGTTACTGCACCATTCCATGCGAGCTGTTGTTTTTTTGAAATTCGTATTTACCTACCAACATCGAGACCAAAATTTAACCATCGGTCATGCTAAGGGTCTCCTAAAATGGTTCCGTTGCTAGAGACTAACTATGGAAATTACTATCTATGCACCGTAGTACTTATACTACTATCAAATCGTAAGGCAGACATTTTCACAACCACAACATGTATAGCAAAAACAACCGACAGCATTGTGTAAAAACGGCGCCAGTGGTGTAGTGGTAAACGTGATTACCTCTCACCCCAGCAGGCCTGGGTTCAATCCCAGTCGGCGCCGCCGGGATGTTCTGAGGCATAACATCTCTGATCACGCCTTCCTTCGGAAGGGAAGTAAAGCCGTTGGTCCCCGGTTCATGAGTTGATGGGTCGATAGGTAGGATCCAGGTGTGGGAGCTGCCTCGCTGGCGTCGGTAGCATTGGTGCTCAGAACGGAAAACAAGATCGACGGAAAACAAATCAAGAAAAAAAAAAGCATTGTGTAAAATTGGCCGCGAAGAAACGGTGAGCAACTCCGTTTACGATTTTTGCACCCTGGACGCTGACTACAGCTGGGAAAACCTGTTTGTGGAAGGATCTTCTGGAGTAGATTTTGGTGGTACGAAATCAATTCAACGAGGACTCTGAATATGGACGTCCTTAGTCCAAGTGCTTAGCGTCCAAGTCCTAAGAGAAGAGGTGACAATACGGGGGCGAAAATAAACTACTTTTCTGTCAAACGTGAACCAGCTCCTGATTGGCCGATTTCATGTGCGTAAGATAGAGACAGAGATAGATAAAGATAGAGATAGAGATTGAAATAAAAGAGGAAGAAGCCAATTGTCACCTCTTCCTCTTAGTCCAAGTCCAAGTCAAAAATGAAAACTTACTTCTGACAGGTGAATGAAAATTGCGCCACCTTGATGCTTATTGCCACTTGAATCTTTAATTTGAAATGACGGTTACGGAGTTTTACACATGCGGAAATTCAAGCTTGAATGTCTGTCTGTGGTAATACCTGCCTAGGCTTTGTGAGGACCCTTAGTTCATGTTGCAGTTGGGTAAAATTTCCATTGTTTCTAAGACCCGTAGAAAGATTGTAGGTACATGGTTGAGGAAGCTCACTTGCACACTTAGATTTTTTCGCCGAGATGGGCACCACCGAGCAGCTCGGCATTTTATTTTGCTGGTTCTCAGTGAAAAACTTGCCGAGATTCAGCTAACAAACGGGAATTTTGCAGAGCTCAGCTAACAAACATATTTTTTGCTGAATTTTCAGCAAAATAAAATGCCGAGCTGCTCGGTGGTGCCCATCTCGGCAAAAAAATCTAAGTGTGTGTGTCTTTCTTAATACTCCATTGCTCCCACATAGAAAATAAATTTTCGATAGTTGGAGATCCTGAACGTCAAATATCAGACTTAAAGTGGTCATTTTATACAGTGGATGAGGAGATAAAAGTATGCACGGTAAAAACACATCATGTTTATGTAAAGTGGGTTGCTGTTGAATTTGCACTACTTGCCAAACATTGCAATTCGATGTGCAAATCCTTTGGAAGAGATCATATCGAAGCACGATGAAATCAACAGCAAATCACTTCATTTTAGATTGTAGTGCACATCGTTGTTGATGTGCTGTGCTTTGAACTCGAAATGTCAACCATACTGATATTAACAATCTATCACTTTAATTACTAATTTATCCTTGGATTTCATGTTTGCTGAAAATGGATTTAAATAAATATATTGCCTTGTTCATACTGCAAGCTTTGTTATATGTTATTCAGAATATGGCTAAAGAACATGTATCATATTACTATCCAGATCACATGTTTCCAAGTGACATTGAACTACATTGCAAGGCTTGTAGTAGAAGCAAGACGAGACATTAAGCAATTAATTTGATAAGTTTGGCAATGTTTTGTGATAGAAGTTCTGTTATACACTATTATTGAATACAGTATCCATTTCATAATACTCACGCTCTAGAATGCAAATTATTTTGGGCTGAAATGAAGAATTATCGCTTCTCTCATTTGACTTCATTTATTGTTCACTTACCAGCTTCGCGAGTAATGTTTGGCATGTGCGTTTTTGACATTTGCTTCCAAAAGCAAAACTAATCAAATTCAATGGATAAAAACAGTGGTGCCAATTCAAATGATAATCATTTTGATTTGAAGGTGTTATACAGTACATATTTTTCGACCCCGGCGTAGTGGTTAGCATCCATACCTCTCACGCCAAAGTCACGAGTTCTAATCTCACCCCCGGACAAGTCACGAATGACCCAAGAGCGTTAAAGTGACTATAATTAAAAAAAAAAAAAAAAAAAAAAAAAAAAATCTGTCTCTAACGCAAATCACTTGAAAATCAATGATAAATCACTTCGATTCATAGTGCTGCATGACAGACTAAGCCAAGTGCAAGAGCATTTGGATTAGATATGACAACGTTTTACCGTGTAGGATTGATAGTTCCTTTAGAATACGGCAGTGTGAAAATTGTATATAGAGAGTAGAAAGCGAGCAAAGGTCAATTTTGAGGAAGCACGAATCAGGTTGATCACCTCCTTTACCAAACTCCCCTGTTGGGGGAGGAATGGTGAGGGGTATCTTCCCCCGCCACCACAGGCAAAATAGATGATCACCGATTTGCTCACGTAGCTTCGATGTGCGAAAAGAGTTCTATCGATTGTTTCACAATCAAGTCGTGCTCTGACGTAAGCATCTAGTCGATAGGTTTGGACATTGCAGCTATTGTTGCCTCTACCGCTGTATGTGCTCTTGTCATCGTCAACTTAACATTCCCGAGGAGAAACGGGTAGGGACGTGCTGCTACTGTACTTTTCGACAGTTTGGTAAAGGAAATGATCAACCTGATTCGTGGTTTCCTTAAAATTGACCTTTGCTCGCTTTCTACTCTCTTTATACAATTTTCACACTGCCGTGCTCTAACAAAACTATCAACACTATACTTTCATCTCCTCATCTATTGCATAAAATGGCCACTTTAAGTTTAATATTTGACGTTAAGCATATCCAACCAGGCATGGCAAATCATTGACATTCATTTCGTGCATTCATTTGCATCTTACTTTTTCCATCAACATTTATGTAAGAAGCTTTGTAGATCTTAATATAAACTTAACATTTTGTCAACAACGCAAATCTGTACCTTTTATGCATGACGAACTAAAGTGGGCAGAACTTGTTATTAGTTTTCAGTAAATGTAAAGAGTATCCCACATCAAATTGCATCACGAAAAAAACGCTGTAGAAAATTACCCATTGGATATTTTCTCTGGAAAATTTGGGTATAAGTAGCTTAGAGTGTATTGTTTACACTGTATTTTTATCGCTGTCAGTTTTTCAAAAGTTGTAAAAAATGGCGTCACCCGAAAAGCAACGTCACGAATTGATTTCGCGCAAGTACCTGGAAAATCCTCATCTCTCTCATCGGGACATCGGAAAACAACTCGGAATCTTGCATTCAACGGTGAGTCGTGTGAGTAAACGTTACTACAATACTCTGAGCATCGAATGGAAGGAGAAATGCGGTTAGAATGGATGTTCCATTAGTGATCAGGATCACAAGCGTGTCGTGAAAGCATTTAAGCGGAATCCCAATGCTTCAGTCAGGGATGTGGCCAAAAAGTTGAATCTGTCCAAGTCTTTCGTTCAGAGAGCCAGGGACTGGGAGGGACTGCATACGTACAAAGTGCAGAAGGCTCCAAATCGTGACGAACGGTAAAATACGGTGGGAATGTCACGGAACCAGAAACTGTACACCCAGATGCTGACGAAGCTTCATTGTCTTATCATGGATGATGAGACTTACGTCAAGGCGGACTTCCCGCAGCTTCCGGGACTACTGTTCTTCATCACGCCCAAGTTTGAAGTTCCCGAGAAAGTAAGAAAGCAGAAACTTTCAAAGTTTGCCAAGAAATATATGATTTGGCAAGCGATCTGCTCATGTGGCAAACGGAGTGCGTAAACGGGGAGATTTGCCTCAAAGAGTGTCTACAGAAGCAACACAAGGGCCCTACGATCTTCTGGCCGGATCTACCTTCGTGCCACTATTCAAATGTTGTCCTGAAGTGGTACGAAGCCAACGGGGCTACTTTCGTACCCAAGGACATGAACTCCCCCCATCGCACCGGAACTAAGGCCCATCGAAAAATACTGAGCTATTATGAAACAGGCACTACGGAAGCATCCCAAGGAGGTCATACGTGAACACATGAAGTAAAAAAGGGTTTTAACAGAACCTAATGAGTGAAGTTAAGCGTGAGCTGCAAGCGTACGGTTATGGTATTGAAGTTGAATAGAATAAATATGCCAAAAATGGGTTATATTTTACTGTCTGAAATTAAGAAAAGGAATGGTCAACTAGGTAATTTCTTCAGCGTTTTTTTTCCGTGATGCAATTTGATGTGGTACACCCTTTATATCATGACTGCTCTATTGCAAAAAAGCACAGCAAGTGAAATCACAGAAAAACAGACATAACACTCACAATCACATTAATCGCAAATAATGATTTAGTTGGGAATGTGCTTGCATTTGTCATGGTGGCGCCACTGAAGCATTGAGCAAGCCACCAAATTTTGAACTTATCAGTGATGCCAGTTCTTTTTCACGTCTAGATAGTAGATGTCAGCTCTTGAAAATGATAGGTGGTCAAGGCATCCCACTGGAGACACATACCACATCTGACGAATACAGAAAAAAAAGTTGTTGAATAGCACATCAAAAGTGCTGCACATTAGTCATTCCGTTCCTATTAATTAATTAAAATATTACGCTGTAAGATTGACACAGAATGCGAGAAAAAATCATGCTGATGACTGTAATATTCTATCAACTTTTACCCCTTTTACCAGTTATTGATGTTCAATACTTCACCATGAATTTAATTGATTGATAAATATACTAATTTTTGGCTGTACACACATTAAAGTGATGAGCGGTGGTAGAAAGGGCACTAATTAGTGATACATTACCTTGATTAAAAACTTGTTTCGAGCAAAAGAAAAAGCACAATAAACAAACAAAACAAATCCCTAAAAAAAAGTCTTTTTTTTTAGTAGAACCGACATCACTGACCTCCATCGGTTTTGTTTTTATTCAACACAGCTGACGCGTAGACAGAACGAGGGAAAAGCAACTGGTGAAAAAATGGCATGAACGAGAGATGCTCTAGTTGCACATCAATGCTTGGGAATGTGGATGATAGATGGTGCTAGTGCGCATGCAAAATACGCTTGACGATATTTTTTGAAGAATTTTCTTCTAAGAGTTATGTCTGTTTGTCTGTGGTGAAATCTAATAAAACAAGTAATGGTAGTATAAAAAGTTGTCAATAACATCATAAGAACAAAGCAAGTTTGAATGAAGTTTCAAAACACAATTCATTTACTAAAAACTAAGATCTTGGGAACAAATAGGCAATTTTTGGTTCAATCATAGAGGTAACTCTAAGACTAGTAGGTCCCAAAGAAACGAGCTCAACTTTTTGGCTCAGCTCTGGTACTATCTTCGGTCTCAAGCTAATCGATGCACCCCTCGAAACATAGGAAAATTCACGAACCCTTAATTTAATCTGTAAAAATTTCATAGCAAATTAAAACAAACATGATGTAGAACTAGAATTTAGACTAGAATGGGGTACGTTTATCGATTTGCTTGGGACCAATAGACTAGTCAAGTAGTGAGCCAATTTAAAATCGCTAGTTTCCGCCGGTTGGTTCAATTGGTTATTGGTCTTGGTTATTACTATTTGATCAAGACATTATTAACACTATCGTGGAACCTCAAAATTGTAAATATACAATTATCTTCACAAAAATATAACAATAAGAGTACAAAAGCAAAATGGCTCTTCTGAATTTTTATTTTGAAAGCAATGAAAAAAATTATCGACTTTTAATTTTGAACATCGGACTCCATCGGACATCGGACTGATTATCCTCCCAAAATTTGAAAGAACCTGACTTGGCACAAACCATTTGAAGTTTATTTTGAGATTACTATGGGGAAACCATAATTTCGGTTCATATCTATCTCAAAATTCACCAGTTCACTCTATTTTAGAAAATCATAACTGCGCTTGTTGAAAATTTTCTCAGCTACAAGTTTGTTCAAGACCACGTTTCGATCAAATGTAAGGAACAACAATTATTAATGATTCAAGTTACTGATGTCTTATGATTATGCTCAATCAAATGTTCAGTAGGCAACATTGGTGTTTATGGCGCGTAGAATAGAGTACAAAAGTCATGGCTACTATGTCACACTGCAGAATACAGTGTTGCCCACTATACAGTTGCTTAAATTTGCAATAAGATTATCAATCTCTTAAACAATTAATAACTATATAATTTTACGTTTGCCTGAAAAACGATTTTCTGCAAAGTTGTAGCTGATAAAAATTCCCATGAGAAATGCAATAGAACTTGTTAACAGCATGGAAAAAGGCAAGAAGACAATGAACAAAAAGTTTGGTTTTCCCATAGTAATTTCCATATAAACTTCAAATGGTTTGTAAGTCAGTTTCTTATCAAATGAGTTTAAACTTTCGGGGGCTAATCAGGACCCGATTTGAAGCCGTTTGAACACTGTGGAGCGAAAATTTCAAATTTTGCATCAGTCTAATGGCCATCTTAGAACCGGTTCCGATAATTTTTGATTATGGTTCCATATGGTTAAAGTAGATATCTCTAATAACCATATCAAGCGACTTATTAAATCACATATATTTGAAGAAATATAACCAACGGCCTTGAAAATGGAAACCATAGATTCATATGGCCATCGGATTATGGTTCCGTATGGTAAATTTCGTTATCTTTTGGAATCATATCAAGTGACATATCAAATCACATCTACTCGACAAAATATGACCAATGGCACTCAAGTAACAACCATATAATATTATAGGTTTCAGATATTCAAGATGATGGTTCTAAATGGATAAATTTGTTATTTATCTTATCAAATTAAATTCATTATATATCCTTATCATATCAAATTTAATCTACTCAATGAAATATGGCCAATGGCACTCAAAACAACAATGATAGAGGCATATGGTGACCTAGAAGACGATTTAAGATGTACCGAATATATATGGAATAATATAGCTGTACTGAATCCGACAGATCCAAAGTCGATATCAACAGAATTTCAGAAACCTTCACTTAGGTGAATCGACGATGCACAATGGAGGGGCGGAAACAAAAGCAAGTGCTGAATTAATTAGAACCAGGCAAGATATCGCAGCAGAGGCAGCAGTCATGGCAGTGGAGCTGAGAGAAGAGCCTCAACAAGAACGTCAAGCTAGTCGATTAAATTTGGACCACGGCCCAGATCAAAGTAAAAACAAGTATCCACCCAGGGTGGACATTAGACTGATGCAAAATTTGACTTTTTCGCTCCACAGTGCTTAAATAGTTTCAAATCGGGTCCTGAATATTGTTATTGTTATT
The DNA here is from genome assembly GCF_037179485.1 of Ochlerotatus camptorhynchus. Lineage (NCBI taxonomy): Eukaryota > Metazoa > Arthropoda > Insecta > Diptera > Culicidae > Ochlerotatus > Ochlerotatus camptorhynchus. Next base: position 213,404 of record NW_027041013.1, on the reverse strand, counting down.
GTTATTGTTATTGAAATAGATTCAATAATAATTTTCTAAATTTTGTCTTTCAATGTATTATTCCCTCAGAAATAATTTAATTACCTACAACATCTTCTCACATGTCATTTTTATCAGATCAATAGTTTTCATGTTATGATTTAAACAAATTTATAATCCATTTTTATACGCCCATTTTAAAAGCTACTGTGAAGAATTAATCATATTTAAATGAAAAATACAACCATTGGCAGTAGCGAACATTTGAGTAATGTTTCATTTAAATCGAAAACACTCATGTCCGACCGGTTTTCGTTTTGGACTGGAAATGCTCTATGTGCATTTCATGCAAAGTTATAGCACTTTTTAACTTTATTTTACCCTATTTTTACTGTACTTAGAGGAGAAGGTTGGCAAACTGGGTCACAATCTCAACTACATTTTTTTCGTACTACAACGTAGTGAAGTTTTGCCAATTTCCTCCTTTTTCATATGCTGCTTACAAAAAAAAAAGTACGTTTCACCGCTAGGTGGATTAATGTGGGTTTCCCTAAGATGAATGAAACACGTTCTTCCAATTAATTCCCTACCATTCTCTAGCCTCAAGCAAACGAAACTCAATAGGTGGAAAAAAAAGTATATCACCCAAAAAGCAAAAATATATTATACAAAGAACAACACAGGTCCCATTAAATTTGATAACAATGCACACATTTTGTACCCCATCAGATTCAATACCTTTTCAAATTGTATATACACTTCACCGAAAGCAGAAAATTAGAGCAATAAGAAGATTGACAAAAAGGTGAAAAATGGGTTACAATGAGCCGTGCGGAATGCAGCCGGAATGGGCGTCAACGACGCCCACACTTTCCAAAGTGGCAAACAGAGGAAAAATTAAATCCTCAAAAAAGAGAATCTATTGTTTTCTTGAGGTCTGCTGGCCTGAAGGCACAGACATTGTTTGGCTATTTTTGCGCATTTTAATAAAGAAACTAATCTCACTGTCTTCAAAAGGTGTTCTTTTCATGTTTCTGCTGAAAATAAACCCTACCTACCGATGCTCAACATCAATGGGTCTCAAATTCCACAAATTTCATGTGTTGTTTTGCCGTGTGAAGCTCCACTCCACTATCTTGTTACAATCAATTGAAACCCATTAGGAGCTAATTACCGTCTAAATCGTGCCCAGCACGAGTCCAAATCTGTTCGTAGATCCCTTTCACGCTCCAAGTACATGATTCAGCATCAACATCGCACCCGGTAGCCAAGGTCCCCGTCCAACAGAAGAATCAACTCTCCAAAGCTGCAAGATGCTAATTGCTCTCATCGCGGGAGCCTAATAATTACATCACTTTACGAATTATCCCAATTTAAAGGTTTCCCCAATCGAATCTCGCCCTCATCTCTGCGGCTGTGGCACGCATTCTTCCACCTTTAGAAGATCGGAACGGTCGGTGTGGAAAATGGGCGATCGAATTCGATGATCCGTTGAAATCCGCGCACGTGAGGGAGGTGCTTGTGATGGTGAGTGAGCGCGCTAGGGCCTTGTTTGATCTTGGAGCGGCTCACTCCAACAGGCTCCGTTAATGACCGAGAACTTCTGAAAGCTAACACGATTAAATAATACGCGCACTCATCGTGGGATGAGTTTAGGTTTTTATTCATTTGTTTTCCGTGCGTGGATGGATGGATTTTTCGGAAAAGAAGCCGTTCAATAAAACATACACGAGCAGAGGGCGAAATGTGTTGCCGGCGAGGCGGTGCCGAAAAGAGATGGTCGCAGCTAATAATGATGAGATGATTTTGATTGGTAATGTTATTATGGAATCGCTTAATGTATACGAGGGGGGACCAGCACAAAGCACTCTATTGAATGAATTATGGATTGGATGTTGTGTTTTTGAGATGATGGAAAAAAATGCGTGCGATTTTCAATATATATAATACCGGTCATGGCAAGTCCGTCCCATAGCACAAATCAGCAAGTCGAGAAAACACGTTTTAAGATTGCTTCGTACCAGTGCCGTTTGGGTGTTTTCCAAACATTTCCAGAACAATGGTGTTGAGTTTATGGAAAATATGGGTGATTACCTAGCATTTCCATTGAAAAACTCAGATTTTACACAAACACAAATGGGACTGACTTGCTTTGAGCGGTCGAATGCCGTTTGCGAAAAGAGCTTGTCATTAGTTAAAGAATGGAAAATCTAAATTTAGATGTGAGTATTAGATGAGATAAATCATTATATAAAGTCAAAACAGTAATTGGACCAAGTTTTGGATATTTTCCCAAAAACTTGAGTTTTTTTAAACTTTATAACTTTTTTGTGTATCATTTATCCATCTTGACATATAGTGCAATAGATGGCATTTTATGTCCCCTAAAACATATCAACAAATAAAAAAAATGTAAAAATCATTTTTCGAGAAAAATTGTTTTTAAGATTTTAATTGAATTTGAAAAAAAAGTTGGGTAATTTTTTTTAGAGTGCATATTTTTTTCAAATAGTCTCATCCATTATCTGCAATATTGCCCAAGACACCAAACTGATCGGACAAACAGTCTTCGAGTAAAATTTTTCTGAAGATAAACTTGATATTTTTCTATTATGCCTTTTCAAAAATAAGGCTGGATTCATAATGGCGATATGAAGATGCAAAATGGCATTGTCGGTCATAAGGAACGTTTCTGCAAATTTTGAACAAATCAAAAAATACAAAAATAAACCGATTTGCGAATTCGTAGGGAATGCCAAACAATTATGAACACTGTCATTTCTTCGGATTGTCTTTGAGCACTGGAATCTTCCCGATCTGCTGGAAGAACGCACAAATGTATCCAGGTCATAAGAAAGGGGACAGGAAGGATGTAGACAACTACTGTGGAATACCCTCGCTATGCGCTATCTCAAAACTCTTCGAATTAGTTGTTATGGAGCCACTGTTATCGCACTGTAAGCAGTTTCTCCACGAAGACACTGCTGGGTTTGAAAGCGGAATACAAGTAGGGACGTGCCAAAGTGGTGCTTCGAACAAAAGTGGACTGAGTACGATTTGGTCGTCGCCTACCTGTAGAACGCCAGTACGAATTTTTTTTAACATATGATATCGAGAGGCAATTTAAGGTGGTTGTCAGATGTCTCCCAAGCTACGACCCGAAACTGATCGAGGCCGAGATTAAAAACCGGTACAAGCTGGCTCCCATCGCGATTTTCAAAATCACGAGAAAGGACGAGACCACGAAGGTATATCCGAACTGCCTATTCTTGATGCATTTCCCGAAGAGCACGGTGACGCTAAATGCGTTGAAAGCCTTCCGCTCAATCAACTCGATCATCGTTCGATGGGAGCCATATCGTGACGGCCATCGCGATGAGACCCAGCACTGTCTGAATTTCGGACACGGCACCCGTAACTACCACATCAAACCACGTTGTGGAAAATGTGCCAACTGTGGAGGTGCGCATCAAGGAAACGACAGGCATCAAACGTGAAGAATTCAAGCGGATCCGAAAACAGACGTCTGCAAACTATGAACCAGGACGAAGGAAGGAGAAGGCGCCGGCCGGAAGATTTTCGCCACTCCACCCAACGAAACAGGGTCCTGCGAATCGTCCCTGGATTCCGGAGTCAACCAACAGCACAAACCAACAATCCTGATCTATTCACAGCCGATGAACTGAACAGATCCAAGTGCTCGGTAAGTTTATTATCCAGTATGGCGTCACCTGGAACGCTTGCTCTGTACGAGCAAAAAAGATCGAACTTGCCGATTTCCTCCGCAAGCACAACATCGACGTGGGGCTCCTTACCGGCCCAAAAATAAAAAAAATATTTTCGGTACGTTTTTATTTTTCTAAAAATATTGGGAAAAATTTTCAAAAATCCAAGAAAATCAGTTTCTTCCTTAGATTTTTGTCAAAAATTACATGCAAAATTTTTTTTTCTATCCCATCATGAAAAAAAATTGGACTCTCAGAAAAACCGAAAAGTTGATGTTTTGTGGTTTTTTGAGTCCAACTTTATGCCATAATGACTTATAAAACATGTTTTTGCACGTGAATTTTCTTTAAAAAATTAGAAAAAATGTGATTTTTTTTTAGATTTTTGATACTTTTTTTTTCAATATTTTTAGAAAAATCAAAACGTAATTATTTTTTTCGAAGCGGTGAACTTCCCCTTAAGACCGGCGATAGCTTCTGGTTGCCTGACCACACCATCACCCGGGTTGGTAGCACCAACTCCATGAGGGGGGGTGGTGTTGCGATCATCATCAAAAAGGGTATTAAGTTCGTCACTCTTCCCCACATCCACACATCTCAGCGTGGAGGTGGAATCGCCAACCGAAATCGTCCGGTTAATCGCTGTGTACTGCCCTCGACAGTGTACCGCCAGCAACGGATTAGGAGCCCATTTAAGAACGATCTGACCGCCATCACTCGCACTAGCTCTCGATCCGTCATTGGAGGCGATTTGAATGCCCGTCACGAGGCTTGGCGGAACTACCAGCGGAACCCGAACGGACGTTTGCTGTTTGATCATTCGCAGCATGGGCTGTACACAGTGGAGTTTAAAAAAATGAACCAAATTTCATCTCTCCGGCTGGAAATCATTCCACGCTGGACTTCTTCCTGACGAACATCGGTATATCCAAACCGGTGGCATACAACGACCTTAGCCCAGACCACCAACCGGTTGGTGGTGGCTGAAATCGGCGTCAAAGTAGCTGCTGCTCCAAGTCGCCAACGAAAGGACTACCACCACGTAAACTGGGTCCAGTTCGGACGTGTGGTGGACAGAAACATCGACGAAAATCCGCCGCTTGACACCGTAGATGACATCGACCGGGCGCTGGAAGTCCTTCATCAGGCCATATCCATGGCTGACGAGACATGTGTCCTTCAAGTTCCTGTGAGGGGTAAGTTTACTACCATTGATTCCCACACCCAAATGACGATTTGCCTGAGAAATATTCGTAGACGCCAGTTTCAGAGCACTGGAGATTTCGACAAAAAACGAGAAACGGCCGATCCCAAGTAACATTGCAAGTTTTATAGAGGTTTTATAGCATTCTACAAGTCTGAATCGTGGTCTACAGAACCCTCATAAAACCAAAATTGTTACTTGGGATCTAAACAGGCAGATTGCTTTCAGAATGGACTCACTCCGAGACGAAAGTGTTGAACATGTTGTCCAAAATCTGGTTGACCGTTCACGTCCATTTTGGAAGGTAGCCAAGGTGCTGAAGTCTCATCCCAAACCTGTTCCACCTCTAAGACTCGAAAATGATGACGCTCGGCTCATAACACCGAAGGAGAAAGCAAATGCGATTGGTGATCATATTGCTGCAACTTGCTTGGCTCCAAAGTCCGCTCGAAAATCAGGTGACGCAATGCGTCCACAATTTAGATGCCTCCCCCAGCATTGACGACATTTTCAACCTAATTCTAAAGAGAATTAGCACGAAAGTGTAGGTAGATTTTCGGGATTGGTCCACGGAAGTCGCCGTAATGCAGCTTTAACGAAGCGTTTTTTTAGTTTCTCGATGCGTGATACATGTACAGCATGATACGGAGCCCAAATTAGCGCTCCATATTCAAGCACGCTACGAATTAGAGAATAGCAAAAAAAATTAAACTCTTTATTTGTTCCAAATTGAAAATAGGTGGTACAGCTACTCCAAGTGCTTACCAGCCTTAATTGTTATGCTATGTATCTAAGTGTTTTTACATTGTTCCTGCATTGGCAATTCAATATTTTAAGCAGGTTTTTTATACCTACATGTCAGTATAACAATTGACATCTTAAAACTAACGACAAATCTTATCTAAGTATAAAGGGAATTAATCATTGAAATTAAGAATTGCAACGATTTTTGCCTGAAATTATTAATAATTTTGTAGGAAATTTGTTCTAAGGCCTCAACATTCGAAATTTTATGTACCGCGGTAGTATTGTACCAGGGAGGCAACTTCAAAATCATCTTCAGAAATTTGTTCTGAATCCTTTGAAGTAATTTCTTCCTGGAAGTGCTACAGCTAGACCATATTGGCACAGCGTAAAGCATGGCCGGTCTAAAAACTTGTTTAAATATTAGAAGTTTATTCGTCAGGCAAAGTTTGGTTTCCTGTTTATATGAGGATACAAACATTTTATATATTTGTTATATTTGGCTTGAATGCCCTCAATTTAAAAGTTAATTTTTGGTCAAGTACTAATCCAAGATATTTCACTTGGTTTGACCTCCGTTCATAATGACTATGTGACTACTACTAGGTTTCTAAAAGTAAGCTCTAAAGGGTGATACGGTCAAAATTTGGTCAATATCAACTTGACGTATTTCTTTCAATTTTGCATTTAAAAAACCTGAACACCCCTCATTTTGAAGGTGTGTGTGTGTAGAATGTTGCTCCTATTTTGATTTTGGAATTCACTCTTCAGTTGTCAAAATGCCGTCCAAGCAAGAAGAGCAGCGTATCAAAATTTTGCTCGCGCATCGCGAAAATCCGAGCTACTCGCACGCAAAGTTGGCAAAATCGCTAAAAGTTGCCAAATCAACCGTTACAAATGTAATTAAAGTGTTTGGGGAACGTTTGTCGACAGCCAGGAAGTCTGGATTGGGGGGAAATCGAAAACCGGAAGCCGCTGAGACGAGAGAGTTGCCGGTAGTTTCAAGCGAAACCCTAACCTCTCTCTCCGAGATGCCGCAAATAAGCTGGGTGTATCGTCTACAACCGTGCATCGAGCCAAAAAATGAGCCGGACTATCGACTTACAAGAAGGTAGTGACTCCAAATCGCGATGATAAACAAAATACGACGGCCAAAGCGCGATCCCGGAGGCTGTACACGACGATGCTGACGAAGTTTGACTGCGTGGTAATGGACGACGAAACCTACGTCAAAGCCGACTACAAGCAGCTTCCGGGACAGGAGTTTTATACGGCAAAAGGAAGGGGAAAGGTAGCAGATGTTTTCAAGCACATGAAACTGTCAAAGTTCGCAAAGAAATATCTGGTTTGACAAGCCATCTGTACCTGTGGCTTGAAAAGCAGCATTTTCATAGCTTCCGGGGCTGTCAACCAAGAAATTTACGTGAAAGAGTGTTTGAATAAACGTCTGCTGCCTTTCCTGAAGAAACACGGTTGTTCCGTACTGTTTTGGCCGGATTTGGCATCTTGCCATTACGGTAAAAAGGCCATGGAGTGGTACGCCGCCAACAACGTGCAGGTGGTTCCCAAGGACAAGAACCCTCCCAACACGCCAGAGCTCCGCCCAATTGAGAAATACTGGGCTATTGTCAAGCGGAACCTAAAGAAGACCAAAAAAACTGCTAAGGGCGAGCAGCAGTTCAAGGCAAACTGGCTTTCTGCGGCGAAGAAGGTGGACAAGGTGGCTGTACAAAATCTGATGGCAGGGGTCAAGCGTAAGGCCCGGCAATTCGGATTTGGAAAAGCGGAAGCCTAACTGAATATTTTTCCTGAATTTTATACTAATTGAACTTGAAAAAGAAATTTAATTTGATTTTTTAAATAAACGATTTCACCGATTTACACGCGTTTTCCCTTGACCAAATTTTGACCGTATCACCCTTTAGGCTTATGTGGAAATATTATATGTTGAGTTTTGGAAGCGTTGGGAGAAATCTTCCATTTTTGTAAATAAGAAGAGAAAATATCTAAACTTTTCTGCAGTCTGCTGCAAATAACACGAAGACTTCTTCCTTTAGCGGAAATGCCTGTGTCATCAGCGAACAAAGATTTGTGGCAACCCTGAGGCAAATCAGGGAGGTCCGAAGTGAAAATGTTATTCAATTTAGGCCCAAGAATGCTACCCTGAGGAACTCCTGCTCTAACAGGTAGTCGATTAGATTTGGAATTTTGATAATTTAACTGCAGAGTTCTGTCAGTTAAATAATTTTGAACTAATTTCATGATGTTAAGTGGAAAATTAAACTTTTTCAATTTAGCAATCAAACCTTCATGCCAAACACTGTCGAATTCCAGTTGAGTGGCCTTCAGATTTGTTTGAACGAATTAAATTGGTAACTCTTAAGAGTTGATGAATTGAATGCCCATGGCGAAATCCAAACTGCTCATCTGCAAAAATTTAGTTCGTATTGATGTGAAGCATCATTCTTTTATTTCCATTTCGTCAAGCCAGTGTAGACTACATACAATGATTATTACAATGTTTACTTACATACTATGCATTACTTCTATTCTGTTTTAGCTTAGTTTTTATTTGCTGCTTGGACATAGTGATGTCAATAGTTCCGCAATGCAAATTATATAGGCGCATCATTCGATTGATTGGGCTATTTTTTGCATTTTGTTCTGTACAATGTTTCTGAAAATAAATTCCGTGTTCTAAGATATCGACAAGGTGTGTAAAAATTTAATTGTGCGAGAATTTCTGCCGAATCTATGCGCATTGAAATAATGTCGTTGATGAAGAAAAGCATTGCAAATTGGGGGCGCTCCTTAAGTGTTTGTATATTGATGAGCATGCAGCGCGCTTCATAAGATGGTAATGGAAATGCAGTCCAATTCAATTTACGTAAAGCATATAAAAGGAATTGTTTTTGAACAGATTCTATGCGTTCTTCGTGTATGGAAATGTATGGATTCCATACTATGTGGCAGTATTCCAGAATTGGCCTTATATATGTGGTATAAAAAAGCTTAATAGTGTATGGGTCTTCGAAATTATGACTGAACCTTTTGATGAAGCCTAGCATTCTGTTTGCTTTACTAATGATAGTATTATAATGTTCTATAAAAGTTAGTTTGGAGTCTAGGATTACACCTAGATCTCTTACAATTTTGCTTTTTTCTACTATTTGATTGCCTAATGATATTTCAATATGCGGTGTTTCAATTTTTCTGCTAAATGCTATTGCAGTACATTTTTTTACGTTCAGTTGAAGTAGACTTTTACTACACCAGGTGTGGAATATATTGATTTCATTCTGGAATTCTTCTGCATCGCTAGAATTACTTATTTCCATAAAGAGCTTCATGTCGTCTGCATATACAAGCAATTTTATTTTTTTAAGTATGTAGGAAATGTCGTTTATGTACAAAATAAAAAGAAGTGGGCCTAAATGAGAACCCTGGGGTACCCCAGAGGTGACTGAAATTGGCTCTGAAAGTTTATTTTGAAAGCGAACTATTTGTTTACGATGTGTTAGGTATGATTGAAGCCAATTCAAAAGTCTAGACTCCATTCCTATTTTCTTCAATTTGAGGATTAATAATGGTATGTCGATGCGGTCAAATGCTTTACTGAAGTCGGTGTATAGCGCTTCAACGTGCTTGCCACTGTCCAACGCTTTAATAATGAAAGATACATATTCTAGAAGATTAGAGGTAGTTGAGCGACCTTTAAAAAAGCCGTGCTGTTTACTTGTAATTAGATTTTTCACCTGCTGAAAAATATTGCCGTTTACGATTGATTCAAAAAGTTTTGGAATGCAAGAAATAATAGCAATTCCACGATAATTTCGAATGTCTGATTTTGCATCTGATTTGAAAATAGGTACCAAATAAGATGATTTCCAAATTTCAGGGAATTTTCCATTTTTCAGAGACATGTTGAAAAGACGCTCTAGAGGAAATGCGAGTTCTTCAGAAAGGTTTTTCAAAAATATGGGTGCGATGCCGTCAGGTCCAGACCCTTTCTTTCTATTCAAAATTATCTTTTCAAAAAGTTTACTTATTGACGAAAGCAAACTTATTGGACGGTAGCTAGAAGCTTCAGCTGGATTTTTATCCGGCTTCAAAATTGGAACAACTTTTGCATTTTTCCATTTATCAGGAAAGTATGCCAAATGGAAACATCTGTTAAATAATTTTACCAAGAAAGACAAGGTACTCTCTGGGAGTTTTTTGATGAGGATATAGAAAATTCCATCACCTGGAGCTTTCATATTTTGAATTTTTTTAGTTATAGACCTTACTTCGTCCAAATCAGGCCCCCAGGAATCATCAAAAATATTTTCCCGAGAGAAAATATTCCGAAAATCCCGAGCAACCTGATTCTCAATAGGACTAGTAAGACCCAAACTGAAATTATGGGAACTCTCGAATTGCTTAGCAAGATTCTGAGCTTTTTCCAAATTTGTGATCAAAATTTTACCACCTTCTTTAAGCGCTGGAATTGGCTTTTGAGGTTTTTTCAAAATTTTTGTGAGTTTCCAAAAGGGTTTGGAACTCGGGTCTAATTTAGAAACATTATTTTCAAAAGTTTTGTTCCTCAGGGCAGAGAATCGTTTTTTAATTTGTTTTTGCAAATCCCGCCAGATAACTTTATGGCAGGATCGCGTGATTACTGAATTTTAAAGTCATGACAATATTATTAGCAAATTTTACTCCAGTTTGAATAGCATCAAACATGGAGTTAGATTTAAGCGTATCAGAAATCATGTCAATTAATGAATTCTGTAAAAATTCCATTTTAGGAGCAGGAATGCTTCCTAAGTCAAAATTGTCAAAATTTCCGTTAGAACGTTGGTTAGTATTTTGATTTCTACCCGCTGCAATAGCAGCATAGGTAGCTCCATTAACTCGCTGAACATTGTTAGCAGCGAGGGGAGTAGGTACAGATGAAACATTTGAAACAGGGGTGATATTTGTACCTACGGGTACGACTGTAGAATTTGTTCCTCGCTGACCGTTGTTAACAGCAGAGGAATTTGTACCTGTTCGGAAACGTGGAGCATTTCCTACCTGTCGGTTAGAACGAGATTGTATGATCGCTTTGCGAGTCTTACATTCCCAAAAATTGGATTTGTGGTTTTCATCACAATTTGAACATTTAAATTTCTTAGGATCTTCCTTCACAGGACAGTCGTCCTTTGCGTGAGAGGAATCACCACAATTCATGCATTTAGCTGGCATGTAGCAATTTTTAGTTCCGTGACCCCATCCCTGGCACTTACGGCACTGAGTGAGGTTTTGAAAATTTCCTCCAGTCTTCCTGAAGTGTTCCCACTTCACTCGGACATGGAGCATAAGGTTAGCTTTTTCTAAGGCCTTAAGGTTGTTTAGTTCACTAGACTTGAAGTGAACTAAATAAAAATCATTAGAAATCCCGTTGCGCGAATCGCCAGGACGGGATTTCATTTTCATTTTGATTTCTTGGAGTGGCACAACTCAAAGTAATTTTGCCAGTTCATCTTTGATATGATCCAGGGATTCACCACTGGACAGACCTTTCAATACAACCTTGAACAGACGTTAAGTTTTGGTGTCGTAAGTAAAACATTTGTGCTGCTTCTCAGTAAGATACTTGAGAAGACATTTAAATCCGTCCAAGGTTTCAGCCAATACACGGCATTTACCCCGACGTCCAATTTGTAGTGAAAACTTAACTTTCACGAAATTCAAAAGTTCCATGCGAAGAGCATGGAAATCGGAAGTGGTTATCACAATAGGGGGAATCTTTTCCTTCTTGGCATTAGGCCGGGAAAGCTTACTAGAATTTTTCCTGGATGATGGATCATTCTCATCATCCGTGAGTAAATCAAATTGATTGCTCAACTTAATTTCATCAGAAGAGGGATCAAGAGATTGACAGATAGGGTCCAAGAGGAATAAATGTCGGACAAAGGTAGAAAATTAACAGGTAACCTTGTAAGGCTATTTTCTCGCGAACCGAAGTCCGCAAAGCCAAACCAACATAATGAACAGGTAGGGAAAATTCTCCTCTACCCGCTTGTGGTTTAGGTTTGCGAATGAAGGTTTTGGTTCGCGAGAAACTGGCCTTACAAGGTTTGTTTACAAAATGGAGTTAAGGCCATTTCAATTGTTGGTCTTGGTATGATGAATTTTGGCCCAAGTCATAGACTGGCCGTATGACCAATTAGAGTACATCCACACATATAGAAATAACTACTTTTACTTTTACAAACCAAAACATAAGCAAATCGACGAAGCAAACGTTTGGTTAAATTGATTTTCACGTTTCTTTAAACTGATTTTTATTGGTTTATAAGAAAGTTTGAACATACTGGGAGGAAAGCACATATCATCGGTAAGAAACGTGTGTGTGAGAAAATTTGCGAAAAAATCTAAGGGCACCGGTGGGATTCGAACCCACAACTCCCATTCAGTACACGGGTGCATTGCCAATTATACAACGGTGGACCTATGTATGGTCTACGGATGTATTCGGCTAATGACATTTGAGTTTCGAATCCGTTTCCCTCCCAAGTAACATTCCTGATTTTATGAGGGTTCTGTAGACCATGATTTAGACTTGTAGATAGCTATAAAACCGCGTTAAAACTTGCAATGTTGCTTGGGCTCCCTAGTCTTTTTGCGCAAGTGTTCTCTAATCCACACTAATCGTCTATTATCGACGATATGTGCTTGTACCGCAACCACTCAGTATCGGTCGATGTGAAAAAACACAGCTAGTATATGTTCTACATCACACATGTTGGATAAGGGATGTCCAATGCAGTATGAATAGAGCAATGAGTTGTTGGTCTCACCTCCGAACGATTGGTGTGTATTAGAGAACGCTTGCGCAAAAAGACTAGGGAGGGAAACGGATTCGAAACTCAAATGTCATTAGCCAAATACATCCGTAGACCATAGGTCCACCGTTGTATAATTGGCAATGCACCCGTGTACTGAATGGGAATTGTGGGTTCGAATCCCAAAGGTGCCCTTAGATTTTTTCGCCAATGTTCTCACACACACGCCTCTTACCGATGATATGTGCTTACCTTGGTATTCACTTTCAAGCAAGTTTTTATTGATTATTGAGCTGCCCATATGATGAATTCTAGAATAGCTCACATGGCTGGTGATCGGAAGGTTCGAATCCTATGCAACGAACATGTATATGTATGTAAACGATCACTAAAGAAACACCCTTCCCTGTCCCCCGTTCCTCTTATTTTCGGGCTTATTTTCCCACAGTTTGAAAAATCGTTTCATAATTGTATAACAATGTCTAATCAAACGTTACTTCACATGATAATCAAGTGTATACAGATCATCACTTTTTTAAGGGGAAGCAGTGATGTCTAATAAACGCTGAATAATCAAAAATTTTATCGAATAAGCTCTGTTACAACTCATATAAGTCGAATAAAAGCTTCAATGTGTTGTGGTTGAATAAATTCTCCAGTTTTGTGTGAACAAAGCCTGAACAGAAGTTATTATTTAAAATAATACAAGTATTATTAAGCATGCAGTTGAATAAAATTGTCAAAAAGTTGTTACTTCAATAGGCGATTGATTGTTGGGTAGTCAATAATTTTTGATTCCAGTGTTGTGGTGGGTACCGTCCGAACGACACTGTTGGTTTTGCTGATTAAGTGTACAGTTTATTAGAATGGTATCTACCACAGGATAAATCATAAATTTATTAAATTCTCAGGGAATACCTACTTATTCGAAAAATGGACCTCAATATGTACATTAGAGTTGGTCATCGTTATATGGAAAAACACAAACTTTACCGCACCAATCGAGAACAACCCTTTTTTGGTTCCATTTGGAGTCCCAAACAATTGTGCAAAATTTGGGAACGATTGGTTGTAACTCGGCTTTCCGTATTGCGTTTGAAATTTGTATGGAAATTAGTATGAGAAAACCAACTTTTTTGCATTTTTATCCCTAGAGATCACATTTTGCATCAACTAAGTATGTACAAATATAGTCGAGGAAGTGCCTAACAACTTTGCCAAAGGAAGTATGGTGCTATAATGTATCTAAACAAAGTTATAACAATTGAAATATTTATGGATTGAATTAAACACCAAAAATCCCTTTTTCTGCCAACACTGCCGGTGTACCAATGGAAGTCAGATTCCAAACTGAAAGAATATCGGATTTTCTTATCTTACCGGTTTGGTATGTTCAGATGAATTATTCAAAAACATTTGCTCTATCTCATATGTGTAGTTGGAGAAGGGGGGGGGGGAGTTAATAATATACCCCATCCCCCTCACTCATATCAATAGTTTCAGTTTGAAATAGCTTCGGAGTTTCTTATCTTATCGATTTGGTCTGTTCAGGATGAATTATTCAAAAACATTTGCTCAATCTCATAAGCGTTGTTAGACAGCGGGGTGTGCGGGAGGGGGGAAGGGCTTACTGCATGCAGTTTTTAAAACGAAAATTGTTGTAGTGTAAATATTTAATATCCACTTGTCGGTTCATTTGTTAGTGAGGAGAAGTTGTTTGAATTATTAGTAGCTGGAAAATTTTAAATTTCTATACAAAGCTTTTATTTGAAATATTAAACTGCCATTCGGGCCACCCACATATAAAAAAAACAAAGGTAGTCGTACGTCAAGAACCAAAAACAAGAGAAAACGAAAACTGTCCTCACCAGCTTAGTCTCAGACACAGGTACAGTCGGATTTCGCTTGTTGGGCTAACTTTAAGTGGGCTAAGTTTCAGTTGAGCTCCCAAGCCAAACGTCACTTCTAATAGTGCTGATTCCTTTTCAAAATTTCGACAGGCTTCATGCAAAAACCGAGTGGAGTAATGATACAGATTATTTCATGAGGGGTGAAGCTAATTTCTGAATTATCAAGAAATCCAGACGAGACCTAGTTCAACAGCAATATTTGCCTCAAGGGATAGAACAGTATCGAAAAGAGTACCCTGAGAAATCGTAGAATATAATAAAATGAAATATAATCACTAGATTCCAATGACATTTGTGTGAATATATCTGACATTGTATATTGCACCAAAAGAGTAGGGAAGAGAATGGTAGTACTCACTCTACAACTGCTCTTATGAAATTAAGTAAATGTTTTTGAATAACCCATCCGAACAACTCGAAAGATGGGAATCTCCGAAGTTATTTTAGTCTTAATCTTTACTTTCATTGATATAAGTGAGGGCCGGAAAGCATACAGTAAGCCCCCCCCCCCATATCTAACTACGCTATTAAATGGAGCACATGTTTTTGAATACATCTGAACATATCCATATGGGTAAGCGCCCACCCTCATCTCTTAATATGCATATTAAATTAAAAATTGTTTTTGAATAATTCATCTGAACATACCAAATCGATAAGATAAGAAACTCCGAAGTTATTTCAGTTTGAAACTTTACTTCTATTGATATGAGTGACCCCCCCCCCCCCATCACCCCTCCGACTACGCATTTGAGATAGATTTATTATTTTTGAATATTTCATCTCAACATACCAAAACGATAAAATAATTAACTTCGAATTTGGAGTCTGACTTTCATTGTTACACCGGCAGTGTTGGCAGAAAAAGGGATTTAATTCGAAACATTGATCTTTGAACAGCTATAACTTTTTTTAGGGGCATTCTAGCACAATACATTCTTGAGCAAAGTTGTTAGGCACTTCCTAAGCTATACTTTAACGTATTTAGATCCGTGGTTTATGGTCCCTAGTGCAAAGATGCAAAAAAGTAGGTTTTCCCATACTAATTTCCATAGAAATTTCAAATGCAATGCGGAAAGCCGAGTTACAACCAATCGACCCCAAATTTTTCACAGTTGCTTGGGACCCCAAATGGAACCAAACAAACATTGTTCTGAAAAAATTATCATGATGACCCATCCAAATGTACATAGATCCAAACATCAACAACAATGCTTAGCATCAAATCTACCAAACCAAACTAACACATTTAAAGCATGGTGGTCACCTACTATGATTTTCTGCAGGAGTCACTTCAATCATCAAGTCAGGACAGAAACAACTTAAAATACACTTCCATAATATTGGTTGATCCTTGCTGGACACGAAAGAGGACATGAGTGGAACTTGTGAAGTTTGTTATACAGGGTGTTTGGTTCCTTAGTACAAATATTTGAAGGGGTGATAGGAGATCATATTTGATGAACGAAATTCTCTTAAAGTTTATTGAGTTATTGAACTTTTTCTGTTTTGGTCTATGCTTGCCATAAATAAACACGAATTCAACCCAACCGTGTGTTACTGTTAACGTCTGTATGCAGCGCGCACAGCACACTTGATCGCCGTGTGGAACCGTCAGCAGCATTGTTGTTCATGTCTAAGAGAAAGAGGAGACTACTGACTTCTTTTTGTCTGTGACGTGTTCTTCTTCTCTCGCGGACGTCAAAATACATGAAAATATCCAGGTAACAATTTGATTCTTAACGAATGTTCACAATAATCGAGTCAGTACGGTTTTACTGAGTTTTTGAATTGCGGAACTGTTTGGTAAAAGCTTTAAAATCCGTGGAAAATTTATTGATGAGAAAATACATACTTTGTTCTGTTAAGCCCATTTAATGATAGAAAATAAAATTGGTAGATTTAATTGATTCCTTACGCATAACGGTCATTTGAATTTTTTCCGACTTTTTCAGCAATTCAAAAACCCCGTAAAAATACTGACTCCTGTAAAAAATCTTAGTTTGTTGTTTAATCGATTTTAATTCAGACTTAGATTGAATAATTGCTGTACATAGCCAACGTTAACCTTTGCTCAGTTTTTTAACATCTAAATCTGGTGATTTTAATCAGCCAATAGCTTAACAGTAATATACACTATAAGCTTTTTAAGGCATTAAATAACAGTAATTTTCCATCCTTGTTCAGCCTCTTAGTTTTATTTAAACAATAATAATGGAATACCGCTTCATATCTTATGCATTTATATGGATCTGCTTTAACTTGTTTGCTGACTAATTTACAAATTTATATTGTTAATATAAGTCTAAAAACTACCTTTGCATTTCGGGATTCGAACCGGCAGTCACTGATTCACAGGTGTCAACCATACCTACTGGACTACTTAAGCATATGTTTGGCAAAAGGTATGATCATTAACTTGAAGCACGTCAAAATTTTAGTTGAATAACAGCACCCGGAAGAGTATTATACAGGAATGCAGAATTTTAAACACCAATTGTTGGCAGTAAAAACTTTATATAATTTTCAAGTGCAGTTCAATGTGTACACAAGTGCGCGATTTATTTCGATGGTCATGCGGAAGCTATTTTAGTGCCATAATTGAGTTAAATTTTTGGAATGCGGTTTGAAAATTCAGTGCAATAGGGTAGAGAACTACTTCGGCCTAATCGCCCATTTTGGGCCTATCAAGCAGAAAACTTCAAATAAATCCATGATTTCAGAGTTAACAAGTCAATTATGCGTTTGGTACGATACTTCAGTTAATAAGCTACCGAACGAAGTCAATGAGAACGCGTGATATGAATGTGTGCACCCATTATTTCCAAAAACAAAAGAAGCTCTCCGACCGAATCAATTTTTATCTTCATCCGATAGGCCGAAGTGAATTCATTGGCGTTTCAATGCGTTAGGCCGAGTTTAGAATCCATAGGCCGAGTTTGGCGTCAAGAAGCAGTGTTAGACTTTTGACAATATCTCAACGATTGGTTTCTCTGTATCAAATCTTACGGTACGTACAGAAAGGTAAGTGAATTTGAAAGCCATCAGTAATAATAACATTCCGCTAGATTAAGAAAGACTAAGTGCGGGTTGTGCTTAATAGGCCGGAAATGGGGTAGTTAACCCTATAACATACAAAACACAGGAATACAAATGTCAATACTTCCGCCGTCGTCGCAGCTCACATCTACCTGGAGCTATTCCTAAAAATCTCCTCTTCCTTGTCTCTACTGCTGCTACTGCTTGTAATTTTATAGGTAGGCAGTGAATTTAGAAAAACTTAATTGCCGGAAATGCAACGAGTGACACAGACACTAACGAAATTTAACAAATGTGTAACGCATTGCTGATTTGTGGAGTAGTGTTAAGCTAAACTAAGGCTTCTTAAATCTTTAGATCAGCTAACTTATTGAGGTTGGATTATGAGGATACAATTCGATTCATGCACTACTAATCAACTGATGTTAATCAGCTTTGTACACCTTAAATCAACCAATAATCAGCTTCTGTTCTTACTGTTCAGCTTGAATTGTTACTTGGGTAGATTCCCTGTTGCAAAAATTCTCCCGTTTCTATACGTTCGCCTAACCACGTTTGACAGAAAATTGGTTCATAAAAGTCCCCCTATTGTCTCCACTTCCACTTAGGTTCATGTCACACTTATCAGACTGCCACTCCACGCGGTTTGACGAAACCGCGATAAGTGGGAACGTCGCCCTTACGTAGCGCTAGTATCTCCTGATTTCCTATATAAATTTTCCACTTTCGACCGATTTGGCACTAGTATCGATAAATTTTCTGTTGCAAATTGCCACTTGGGGCTACCAGCACTTAGTGTCTAGTGTAAATTGTGCAACGCCCGCGCTTTCAGTTTGTCAAAAAGGGGTTTTAAGTGTGGAAGTCGCCGTTAGTGGCGCTTAAGTCGATTAGGAATCTTTACACTAATTTTTAGAGAAATTTTGTTCGAGTCTCAACGTCTGTTCTCTGTGTAATTAGGTAGGAAATTTTGTAAGCTGTTCAATGGTGGCAATAATGTTGTGCTAATTATCATATTTATCGAATTAGATCCAATTTATAAATCAAATCAGAAAAATTTCAATAACTCAGTAATTTTTAAGACAATTTAGTTCATCAAATATGGTCTTCTATCACCTCTTAAAATATTTGCACTAAGGAACCGGAAACCCTGTATGAGTTAACGTAAGCATCGTCGTACCATATTACAGTCAACTCTTCGTATCTCGATGTTCCATATCTCGATAGACTAATCTTGTTCTATATCTCGCTCCCTTCATATCTCGATGGTCCCTTCAGTATCGAGATATGGAGAGTTGACTGTATCCACATTTTAAACAATTCACGGCTTTCCCAATAATTCTATTAATACCAAACCAATATCACTGTTAATATAATCTTTTAAACACTTTATATTTTCGTATGTTTTCTTACTTGCTGAATTGTGCTATTGGCATTAAATACTTGTATACAATCTTACACGAATACCACATAGAGTTGATTTTGTCAGTTTTCCATCCGCAGCTTTGCAGAAACGATTAACTGTTGTTACACTTAGTTGTCGATTGCCAAAAGAGAAAAAAAAAACTGATTGATCCTTCACTCACGTACTTCATCTTAGGATTCCTACGTTCAGATAAATAAACATCCACTTTGTATTTCTCTGTACAATCATTTTATACACACACACACACTTTGAACTGTTACGTATTCAATTCGTTTAGGTTATGTTCTAGTCTAGGTCTGCTATCATGACAGATTTACAGTCACTTCCTTTCGTAAAATCGAAGGAAAATCAATACTTTTGCTTTGCATAGGTTGCAGATCTTAATAATTCTAACGACACTTACTCACTTTACAAACAATCGAAAAAACTCCGACAAATAGTAAACAACAAACAGCCTTCTATCGCAAGTAGGGTTAATTGCGGGTGTGTGATTTGTCACACGTCGTTCACACCGTTCGCAGTGCGTGTCCCAGCCGGCTGAGGTCGGTTGGACCGGCATCACCGCTGGAACCGGTTCCGGAGTCTATCGCACCTGTTCGCGCACCTACACCACCGCTGCGTCCTCCACCTCCTCCTCCTCCTCCTGCTCCTTGCGGTGGTAGCGTTAGATTGTGATAGGATGCATGGTGAAAGTAATGAGGTGGGATGGCTCCGAGGGGGGCCATCATTAGAAGCGGATGAATTGGCAGATCGTAGGCGCTGAAAGCGGGATGCGGGTAGGGAAAGAATGGCGGGATATTGACTCCGGGGAGGGATGTGGCCGGTGGGAGGGTTTGTGTTTGAAGAAGTCCCGGTATCCGAGGGTTGTCGTCCAGGAGGTTCAGTTTGTCGTTGTGAGATTTGGAGGATTTCTTGGGGCTTTGTGCGTGAGGGGTGGATCGGCCGTCCGGGGTCATGAGACTCTCGATGGTGAAGGCCCGCTTGGGCCGTAGGGGCGTGGAGGATTCGGTTATGGATATTGGCGAAATCGGAGCCGGTGCGGATACTGGGGAATGTGGTTCGATGGGGGAGTGCAGCATCGGCTGGTGGATTGGGTCTACCATTGTGGGACAATAGGTGTCGGCTCCGGAGTTCTGCGCTAGGAATATCCGGTTGATGTTGGCAAGGGCTGCGAGTTCCTCGTTCAGGATGTCCTTGTCGGTTTTGTGCAGTTTGAAGCGTTTTCGCCGTCGGAGAAGACTACCGTTCTCAAACATGTCAAATGCTTGCGGATGGAGAGCCCAGTAGGCTCCCTTGCCAGGTCGATCTGGCCGTCTTGGCACCTTGATGAAGCAGTCGTTAAAGCTAAGATTGTGGCGGAGTGAGTTCTGCCAGCGTTGGGTGTTTTTCCGATAGTAGGGAAAGCGGTCCGTGATGAACTTGTAGATGTCGCTCAGCGGGAGCATCTTTTCCGGCGAGCTCCAGATGGCCATAGCCGTCAGCGAGATATACGAGTAGGGCGGTTTCTGATCCCCATATGATTCCCGAGATGGTCGTGGCATATTGCTGGGTTTTCTAGATCACAATTACACTCGGATTGGATCGGTTCTTGGAACAAGTAGGAACTATACGTTGACCGACGGGTTTTCCGAAGGATCACACCGGCTGGGGACACATGACCTTGTATGGCCTTAAGCAGTAGCTGTGCATTTTGTTTTTCGATTAGAATTCTGATATTCACAAGTTCACTGAATAATCTTCATATCCAAAAGTATTCATAACAGTCACGGCTATCCATGCCGCTCACCGAGAAGACCAACACAACACGGGACGGCGTGAGTTCAACACGAGACTACTCGCGGTGCACAGCTCCCTGGTAACGCACACGTTCCGTTCTCTCGCTTGTTTGTTATAGACTGTTTTATCAAATCAACAACCGAAGGTGTTGAAATGTAGAATGATATGTTAAAGCAGTAGTGGCGGAGGTAACAAGCGAGCAAGTAAAAGCAAAAAAAAAAGGCGAACACTAAGAAGCTTAACGCGAAAGAAGGAACACGATGGCAAAACAACATGAAACATGAATCCTATCGCTCCGCGAGCAGAAGAGAAACGACATAAAAAAAATCAACAAAGAGGCGTGGGCTCGCAGCAGAGGGCCCCTGCCATGCAACCGCGTGCAAAGTGGCTGAGGTGCGCTGCTCGTTCGTTGAGATTGAGCAAAGCACACTCTCAGCCGCTGTTCTCACGCGCATTTTCCTCTCGCTCCGCGTGAGTGAGCATGTGTTCGTGAAACCGCACAGAGAGCGAGCGAACGCTCGCACAAAGTGGAACACCGAAAGAAAAACTCGACTCTCATAATATTTGCTGAACCCCGTCGGTGCCTCGCGAACAATGGTTTCTCTGTACATATTTACTCTTTTTCTCCCTTCTTTTCAACACGGCTTTCGTTCCGGCTCTCTCCCGCTCGCTGAACAAGTTTGTTTTCCTCCATTTACTTTGTGTAACTTTGCTTGCCCACACATAAACTCTCCCTCTCACTCTTTCTTTCCCATCACCCGATATTCATAAGCTTCTTCGTCGCGAGAAGGGTAGGCGTGGCCTACCATGTCAGCTAACCATCATTGCGGGCGCGTGGTGTGGTGGAAAATCAATGTTTGACTGCGAGTGTAGATGAGCGAGCCAGCGAGCGAGCGAGCGAGGCGAAAAGTACACAAACAATATTTCATGGGCTCAAAATGGGGAGTAGGAAAAGCTTGCCGCCGTTCGTTCGCTGCTGGCTGGTTTCACCCGGGCTCCCGGTCGGTGGTGGTGATCTGAATCGTTGTGTGATGATGGCGGGAGCCCTTGTTGGCGTTATCGGAAAACCACGGGAATCGGGCAACGTCAACAGGATGGAATAAATTTTTGTTTTGCCTCTCTGCAGGATAATTTATTCTGCAAAATGGATTACAATAAATAAATCAAATACGTTATTGAATCGATTCAATTGTAAGGCTTGCGTACGTAGAGAGCGGCGGATTAGTGATGAATTTAAAAATTTCGACGGAAAAACTAGTTTCGTGTGCCGTTTTTCTACCCAGTAACTGTATCGATTTTTCACGCGCCTCGTCTGGAACGGTGTTGTGTATTGTGGGAAGGAAGACCCACAGTAGGGTTCCGGTTCATGGCGTTTTGTTTAGCCGTGAATCATGGCAGTAGCGGGAAATTTAAAATGCTATAGGTGGTTGACGCAAAATTAATTAAATTACTTCGCACTTCATGCTTTTTCCAGCGGAGCGGATAATCTCATTTAATGGGTGATGGCGATTTTTTGTTCTGCCTTTTTGCTTGCGGTATGCTATTTGGGGTGATGTACCGGTTGGGTATTCCTATTTGCATGTTGGTTAAAAGAAAATTTCGATTCCAGTCAGGCAAATGGTTTGCCAATAGAAAAAGTGTTAGAATTAATTTTGAACATAATAAATAGTGCAATTAAATGTTCATAAGAGCAATTGCATGATTTTGAAACCTTTTCTAGGCGGTTGACACCCAGCTGAGAATACAAATGTAAGCTGTGGTTTAAATGGCTTTTAACATGACAGAGCAATAGAGGGTGAGTATTTCCATGAGTTTGGGATGAATTTCGAATGATGGGGACTTCAAACGATAGAAACGGTGCTTGTATTGGTAGGAATCTCTGGAAATATATTTGTATCATTTTGACTAAAATTATAGTTTTGGGTAAAGAGACTAGAATATACTAAGAAACGCTATCTGATCCCTTTGAAAACACACCATTTAGCAACCAAGGCAGCCAATGCGCGCAACACTGTGATTGTTCAAAATTTCGCTTGACTTTCAATTTGGTCACGTTTGTTGTTATTCTATTTAAAGTTGATAATCAGTTTAAATCAAACGAATTTACCTTTTCATTGCGCTTGGTTTTAGAGATTGTACCTGTTAATACCTGAAAAGCTCGATGAAGCAGGTAGACATTCTTCTCCAATCACCACCAATAACAGTAGCAATTGTTTTGGTTCAACAGGTCTCGTGCCGAATTGGAATGACACTGACGGATAAATTGGAATTCCAAACGGAACATGGCGTCTATTTGTATAAAGGGTGTTCCCACATCAAATTGCATCACGAAAAAAAAAAACGCAGTAGAAAATTACCTAGTTGATCGATCCTTTTCAAACATATAACCCATTAGTAAGTTTTGGCATATTTATTTCATTCGACTTCAATACCATAACCGTACGCTGGCATTTACGCTTAACTCCACTCATTGGGTTCTGTAAAACATCTGGATACGTCTATTAACGTCTCTTTAAACTGTTCCCCTACAAGAGGAGAATTTAGTTCATTCGATACGGGTTTTAAACATCAGCTGGTTCATCATTGTGTCCCCCGTTAGGTCGGTCGTTCTCCCTCACACACCTTGGTCTTTAGACCTTAAGACTGCCTCTTGTCGAATGAAGTGGCATGACTACCAGTCATTTTCTTTCTAATGCCACTTCAACTTACTCATGCTTATATCATATCGTATAAGTCTAACGCCCTCAGGAAGTTGAGTACAGTTTTCTCTTGCCGGGCACTCCACCAATAGATGATTTACATCTAATACCGCTCCGCATCCCTGGCAGTAGGCCACACTGCCGCTAAAACGAGGTCCATGAGTGAGCCGTGTATGACCAATCCTCAGCTGAGTCAGAACTTTCTGATCTCGAGAATTAGGTGCATCCTTCCACTCTTGTGTAGTGTTCTTGATACGACGCAGGAATGCATCACGGTTGTTATGCCAAGACACATTCCATGCGTATCGCGAGGTCTGCTTCACCCAGCGGGTAGCGTCACTATAGGGCACCGGAGTGGCCTCTAGTCGAGCAAGAAGACCCTGGTTAGCTAGTTTATCAGCAGCCTCATTCCCTGGTATACCTGCGTGTCCAGGTACCCATACAAAGGTTATGTTAGCGTACCGTTGCACCTCTAACAGCCACGGGTGTCCAACTTGCCCATGCTCAAGGGCAGAGAGACAACTCGCAGAGTCAGAAAATACAACGGCCTGAGACCCATTTGCTAGCCTACAAGCTTGCAGAAGAGCATAGGCCTCAGCTGAGAAGATACCACAGAGACCGGGTAACCGGCCGCAGCGGCTTATGTCCTCCCCAGACACCCCATAACCAACCTCCTCTTCGATTAATGAACCGTCCGTAAATAGCTTGAGCCTTCCCTCGTATGAGGCAGCGACCTCCCGAAATGCAGCTTTCGCCACACTAGAGCTAGCCCCCGCCCCGCATATAGCTTTAACCCTCCAACCAACTTTCGGGGCAGTAGCATCCCATGCCCGTTGTCACAGCCTAGCTCGCTGGGCCGCTCCACCATTCTCTCGCCCTTGCAACCGTGGGCCTGTCATTGAGAATGGGATCCCTTTCTAGGAGCCTTAGCGCCTTGGTGGCCAGGTCTTCGGTGACAACATTCACCAAAGGAACCTTTCCATTCTTCACCAATAGAGAAGCTATTGGTGAAGACCTCAGCGCTCCGCTACAAATTCTGTACGCCTCATTGTACTGAGGTTCCAGAATCTTGAGCAGGGAGACACCACCCCTGCTCCACAGTTCCGCCCCGTAAAGGATGCTAGGGACAACCAGAGCCCTAGCAACCTTGGTCAATGTACTACGAGAGGCTTCAGAGAAGCGACCATTTAGGGTCCGAAGGAAATTGAACTTATTGTTGACGTTATCCTTCACCAACTTGGCGTGCTTAACAAATCGGAGTTTGTTATCAATAGTCACAACCAAGCAGTTTCATCTCGCGTACGGCCTTGACCGCATGCTCACCGATACTAACATAAGGCAGGTTCGGTCTGTGATGATGACCAAAGCAGACGTGCAGCAGTTTGGACTTCTCGGGGGAAATCACAAACCCAACACCATCTGCCCAGTCAACGACAGACTGAACTGCATCCTGCATCTACCGTATTTACCTAACACGATAAGGGTAATATCATCGGCGTATACAATGATGTATACTTCCTTGGGAATGCGTTCAAACACTGAGTTCATCGCAATGAGAAACAGTGTAACCGAGAGTACAGACCCTTGCGGGATGCCATTCTCCAGCAACCTCGAAGAAGAGGTTGCGCCAGCGTTCAATACTCGGAACCTACGGTTCTGTAGAAAGTTTTCTACGTAGTTAAACATACATCCTTGGAAGTCCCAGCTCTTGAGGGAAGTCAAGATAGGAAGCTTCCATGTGATATCATATGCCTTGGACAAATCGAGGGAGACTACATCTACATGCAAATCTTCCGACGAGGCCTTGTCCAATAAATGATCGAGCTCAGAGAAGAACGTCTCCGACCCATAGCCGCATCGAAATGCGTGTTGCCGTGGGTGGATCCGTCCTTGCTTCTCCAGCTCGGTTGACAGACGACGGTTAACCATCCGCTCGAGTGTTTTTCCCATGCAGCTCAGCAGGGTTATCGGTCGATAACCCTCTGTTAGGGTTTTATCCTTCCCAGGTTTGGGAATAGGAATAACCAACCCTTCTTTCCACTCATCCGGCATCTGGCCAGAAAGCCAGACTTCGTTCATAGTAGCAAGAAGAGCCGATCAGCCGACAAAGGGTAATCTCCTAAGCAAGGGATACCCGATGTCGTCAGGGCCCGCAGCCTTACCAAGGCCGCGGCGCAGGGCCCAGTTGAGCTCTCCAAGCACGAATACCCTGTTGTAGTCTTGAACTAGACTACACTGCCTGTCACGGGAGTAGCGGTACTTCCCCTCAGCCAATGACTTTACACGCAGGAACTCATCACTGTGATTGCTGTTTGCCGACACCTTGGCAAATTGATCAGCAAAGGCCTCACTGATAAGTCCTGGGTCTTTCGTGTAATCGCCATCCAACTTAATAACCCTCTCAACATGTCTGTTCTTACCACCGACAGACTTTACCTTTCGCTATAGCTCACCAGAGCTAGTGGTTTCCGATATGTCTGCGGTGAAAGCAGACCATGTATGCCGCTTTGCAGCTTTGATTACGCTTCTAGATTTAGATCAAGCAAGCTGAAACTCCCTCAATCTATCGGCCCTAGAAGGATCATCAAGCTGCAACCTACGCAGCGCCCTTAGACATTTACGTCTAGCCTTAATCGCTGTATGAACTTCTGTCCCCCACCAAGGAACAGTTTTCATACCTCCTCTCCCTCCAGCCTTTGGGATATGACGATGAGCGGCCTTACTCAAGATTTGGGTCCTGTCACCTGGTCTCAATATCCTGTCATCACCAGGCAGTTGGCGACAGACTTCTTTGCCAAAGCTGTCCCAATCTGCCTTCTCAAGGTTCCATCTCAGCCTTGTCACAGTAGACGGGAGGTCTACAGTAGGGTGCTTCATTCTGAAAAAAGTGATGAATTTCTGATGGGCCATCCTCCAGTTCGATTCATAGCCCCAAAATATGAACCTGTGCAAAAATTGGTAAAGATTGATGAAGGTTTAGAGGTCGCGCCAATGATTTGAAATTTGTATGGGAATTACTATGGAAGAATTTAAAAAATCGCTTATTTCGCTATAACTTTGCTTCTACTTGTCCAAATGTCGAAAAAATTTAGTATGTTATTGCTATGGCAATAAACAAAAAGCCTACAGTTGCTACGCTCAGTTTTGCAGCGTATCAAGAATTATAAAAATGTGAAAAAATGGCAAAATAGGGTAAATTGACAGATGAATATGTACAAGGCAACAACGCCAATTTCATCGCAACAACAACAGGCTTGTTGATCATTGTCATGACAACCACATATTTTTTTTTTCAACGTTTGGACAACTACAACCAAAGTTAGAGCAATGTAAACGAAAATCAATAATTTCCCATACTAATTCACCAAAATCTCCATACAAAATCCAAATCATTGGCGCGACCTCTAAACCTTCATCAATCTTTACCATTTTTTGCACAGGTTCATATTTTGGGGCTATGAATCGAACTGGAGGGTGGCCTATCAAAAATTCATCACTTTTTTCAAAATGAAACACCCTAGTCTACAGCCTGTGACAATGAGATAGGAAAATGATCACTTCCGTGTAAGTCGTCGTCAACCCGCCAGATAAACTGGCTGGCTACATCCCAAGAGGCTATGGCCAGATCAATCACGGACTCTACCCCGGTGGTGGGATCGAACCGAGTCGGTCTGCCATCGTTCAGCACTGAACAACCCAACGTGTCCAGTAGCTGATACAACCTCTCACCACGAACGTCCGTCTTATGTGATCCCCAGGAGGGGTGATGCGCATTCAGATCGCCCACTATCACATAAGGGACAGGCAGCTGCGAGATGAGATCTTGCAGTTTGCCGATGACGTTCACTTCCTTGCCAACCCTATTCCTCGGAGCCATGTATAAGCTAACAACAGTCAGCTTATACGGAAACTGAATGGTGGTATATCTTCTCTAATAGCCAATCCAGTGCCGTGGATATAGGCATTAATGTGAGGCTTAATATACCACTTATATCTACCACCGAGATAGTTTGGAGGTAGATCTGCTACCTTTGCCATCGTTTCTTGGAGAGCGATGACACAAGGGTTCAGTTTCTTTGTCAATAGCTAGATCTCAGATAACTTTGATCGCAACCCATGGACATTCCATTGCAGTATTACGTTCGATGGCTCTTTACCATTTTGTTGTGGGACATCAGACATGGTAACTACTTTTTACCGGCAACAGCATCGCTTTCGCGCTCCGATACCGAGTCAATAGGGGGAGAAGGTGCTGTATTTTCTCCTTTTTCCGGCTTTTCTTACCTCGAGTGTCCTCGAGGCCAGCGGTCTGCTTCCGTTTCCTACGGGTCACGGGAGCAGTAGCCTCGCTCTCATCAGAGTCAAGGTTAACGCCAACTCTTTCGAGTTGTCCAACAAGGGAAGCACATTCCATCTCAAGGCGAGTCTTGGACTCCTTGAGCTGTTTGATCTTCCCCTTGTCAAGGGCGACCTCCTTACGTAGACTTTCCACCAACTTTTCCAGGAGCTGTTTGTCCTTATCGGTTGGTGTTTCGGCATCAGGCAAGGGGTCGGTGCCAACCTCTTGGGTTAGCACTTTGCCCTCCCTACCAGTAGTCTTTCCACTCTTGGTAGCAACTTGCGTAAGACCGGCAGGTGGACTAGCACCAACCCCAGTACTCTTGCACTGGGTAGTCCCCTTTTTGCCGGCCTTCGCACCCTTTGCAGATGGAGCTCCGTCTGTTCCCTTGCCCTGAGGGTTCGACTTCGCAGCTCCCTGCTTGGCCTTATTCTTCTTCTTCCCTTGGGAAGACAAAAATGGCACCTGCTGACCCTTACCAGAGTCAACAGGTGCCGTCCTATCAGCAACCGCTGCATAAGACTTCCCGCTTCGCTCGTCGCTAAAAAACCTTCTTGGCATCCCCAAAGAAGACACCAAGGTTAGTTTTGATCCTTAGAATATCAGCTTCCTTCACGTAGGTAGGGCACCTACGGTTAGTCGGCTGATGATAGCCTCGACAATTGGAGCAGAAGGCCTTTGCTCCACATTTCTCGGCAACCGGATGGACCCCTGAACTGACCCTGCACCTGGTCTTGTTCTTGCAACCCGCGCGACCATGCCCATACCCATAGCAGTTGTAACACTGCAAGGGCAAGGCGTAGTACGCTCGGGTCCTAATGCTGAGGAGACCAAACTTAACCGTTTCCGGAAAGTTGGTCCCCACGAAAGTTAACACCACGGATGAGGTGTTAACCTTCCCCTCGCCACTACCCTTGCAGATTCTGTGGACATCTACTACACCTTGTGTAGCAAAATGCTCCTTCAGAGTCTGCTCCGATTCGTTGATGATATCAACACTTGATACCACGCAACGAACTTTATTCAAAGTAGGGTGTGCACCCACCCGAACTTTGAATCCTCCGCTAAGTTCAGTGATCTGCTTCAGCTTTTCAGCATCAGCAGGATCACTAACCTCTAGCACGTAACGCGAACCACCCCGATCCATGTGGGCCTCAACAGTATGCCCAGCAGAACGCTGAACCGCTGAAGCCACGTCGAGATGGTTCCACGCTACTTTTCCACCTCCTTTGACTGCCTCCGTGAGGAGAACAATCTTCCCGCTGCGTTTATTTTTCGCCAGGGTCCGTCGACCCTAACAATAGCTGACTCTGTTTTGCATCATCAACTATTTCGTACGGGAAAGACCCTCTCGGGCCGAAGCCGCCGGAGTCTGTTCCCAATGCAAACCTTAGGGGAAAAAATATAGGACAGTGCCTCACCCCTATCACACTGAACGGAAACACTTAAGACGGGAGGTTCCATCTGCCAGCCCGAATCGCTCCGTTGATTCAAACGTGGACGCTAGAAGTAGGTCCATACACTGACTGCCGCCAGAAAGGTTGAGCACGGTAATCGGATGGGCCTAAGACATGACTAGGTCCCATCCTGCACACACTCAAAACCTTCGGACTCCCCCGTTCTTGTTCGCGTTTCTGGCTACAACGCATCATAGCCAGCAACTCCACCGAGCACCGCGTGGAGGTAAGAATCGGAGTTCAGATGCACAGATATCGCAAGTCGTCGATCGTCTGGCAGAGCCCGACAACCGTTCACGAGCGTTCTTATGCACTGCTTTACCCGGCGGTACAACATCTGGCTGCAGCTTCTTCTGTACGGAAACCCACTTTTTCTTCATGTCTTCCTCAGATTTGACCTCCTTGGGATGCTTCCATAGTGCTTGCTGCATAGTATTTAGTATTTTTCTATGGACCTTAGTCCCGGTGCGTTGGGGGGGGGGGGGGAGGTCATGCCCTTGGGTATGAAAGTGGCCCCGTTGGCTTCGTACCACTAATTTTGAAACTTTTATGCTATCTTAATTTTCGAACAAAGTGTTTTCCCCAAATGCATTGCGTCTAGAAAATCATTCCGCGAAGGTTTTATACAAAAAAAAAATGCATTCTGGACAAACTTACTTCCATTTCATTTGTTGTGTCAAACATGTTCCTTACCTTCCGTACTATTGCATGTCGTCATGTAGAATGGCAAAACTACGCAATAGCATTACATATTTTCCACAATACATGAAATTAATTTCATTTACGTTGATCTAAAGTGATTCCATTTGTGCAAGGGAATCGCGTAAATAGAGTACACGTAGCATATGGGATTTGTCTGAATTGGCTCCAAAGTGGAATATCCCGTGAACCTGGCGATATAGGAGGTTACTGTCTTGGAGCGAAATTATTCAGATCACTAGGGTCTCTCGAATTGTCGCTAGTGCCCCGTAACGTGAGTAGATCACCTTTTCGTGGTGCGTTGCGGGAGATCTACTACCGATTCCTAGTCCTGACTACTTCAAACTAGGGAAACAGGATTTTTCAGCAATCCAAGGACAAGGAACACATCTTAGTCCTTGTTACTTTTTATGCCTTGTTGATAGTGAAAAGACTCGCGACGCTTTGCCAACCAAGGATGATCTTGAAACAAGGAAAAAAATGAGTTAGTTAGTCTTCATCGATGTGATTTCTAATCTTCTATTCGTTGTTATCTAGTTTGAAGTGGTTAAGACTAGGGTTCTGATGCATGATTAATTTTGTTGGTAAGGAATCCAATTTTGACTGACAAAGGGGTGCACCTTTGGAGGGTATTCTTACACTCCCAAGGGTATAAATAGCGGGACCTTTCAATTAGAGTAGGATCCTTGCGATAAATGCAAGAATGACAACTGTAAAAAAAATCGAATACTTCATCATTTCTCAATAGTGATGGAGTAATACGACATGCACTAAACTAAGGACACGGGATATACTACAATAGATCAAATTACTGGTCGCAGTGGTGTTGATGACACGACTGCTAGGTTCTTCCAATTTCGCGAAGTAAATCAGATAAGTAAATTTTCAGGGTTCCCAACGGGCAAGATTTAGTTGTTCCGAGAGCTGTGGCAAGCGCTGTGCCAAACGTGCCGAAGTAGACCAAACTGTACCAATCAAGGTGTCAATATCTCATGAGTTTGGCAATCCTGAAGTTTTACTGACTTTGGTGATAGTGTTTACATTTTTAATTTCCTTGATGGTTTAAATATGGCAAACATTAAGCTTCATTCTCATTTGAAAGTGAGCGGAGCGGGCAGTGGAAAAAAAAACTGGGATGCATCCAACCTATACGGTGTTCACGCAAATTTGACCAGTCCAAAAGAAACGTCTGCAGAAATGAAGGTGTAACCTGATTGATGGTGGTCGAAATGTTCCCCAACAAAATCAAAGATCCTCGAACCAGTTCATCTGATCGATTCAGAAGTACGTGACCTCGAAGAAACCACCCAAGCCTATCGTGTCGCTGATAATGGTGTTCTTTCCAGCGCCCAATTACACACGTTCATGCTTACCAAGTTCACGATCTTATGTAGTTGTGCTACCTTATGCAATGTACTACCAATGAAAATCATCAAATTAGTGTTAAAATTTCAAAAGGACTTAATTGCTGTTAACAAACAATGCACACTAAAATTTATTTGAAGACACCTTTGCTGAGAAAATTCGAAATAAGAAAACTAGAGCAAAACAACTGTTTTTTTAGAGCCACCCTAACTCAATTCAAGAAAATAGCTCTAAGTCGGCCAATTTAAGAGATACAAAAAAGTTGTTTTGAACAAAGTTGCTTGAAATTAGCTCAGCTATAACTTTACCCAATAATGTATAGTAGACCTGTTCATTTTAAACGAAATGTTCGGAATGTAACAAGTCAACCGTGATTACTGTTCGTCATGTTAATTTGAACTTCTGTGCAAATTTTCAGCAAAATCGGTGATGATTTAGAGGTGCTTCAAGTTAATTTTATGTTTTTA
Source organism: Ochlerotatus camptorhynchus (assembly GCF_037179485.1). Lineage (NCBI taxonomy): Eukaryota > Metazoa > Arthropoda > Insecta > Diptera > Culicidae > Ochlerotatus > Ochlerotatus camptorhynchus. The sequence continues at coordinate 181,766 of NW_027041013.1, read as the reverse complement.
AGGTAATTTACGGCTTATAATATTTGCATCTCGAGACTGAAACAACTGAAAACTGCTGTAACAACTTTCATAGCAAAGCTTAACGTGTTATCTATCAACTTTGTAACCAAAGGTTGACTATTCAAAGTGATTTTATTGAAATTTGACTTAGTTTCATGCTCGAATATATCTTGAAAAATGAAGAATTTGAAATTATTTGTTCTACGAATTTTCCACCCATATGATATTAAAATATGTTGTCTACGTTCCGAACCACCCAAGAATTCATTGCCAAAAAAATGAGGGCCCAACTATAAGGAACAACGTTGTAGAAAAGACTTTTAGTCTAAAGTTTTAACTTCAGGCTCAAAACATATCATTCCACCTAAATCTGCATTCTGCACCACTGTGCAGTGGGCGACGATGAAAATCTTGACAAACAAAAACTAATAAAGAGATACAAAAGTCAAACGAATTAAATTCTTATGCTAGACATTTGCAGAAACACATAAATCGACTGCATATAGCAGAGATCACGGGTACCCCGGTGAAAATTTCCACCGTGATCATTCTTTTGAGGGTTCCCCTATTGACGGACAGAGGCTGAAACAATCGCTTAATTTCTATTGGAATCGCCTATTGAAACCAATGACTGGCAAGAATATCTGATGAAAAACGTAGGGGAAATCGGGAAAATTTCCATCCCGGAAGACCTTTGGTATTAACGGGATATGAACCTGCAATCGGTTGAGATTTGTTGGTTTCGGTGAGATTCATGGTGCAGGAAATACTTAAGAGATTTTCCTCGACATTTTTCGAGCCAATTGTGAAGCTCCTAGGAGTAAATAAAGTTGCAACGAGTGGTAAAACACTTGACAGTACAGTGTGAAAAGTTGAGTACCCCTTGGGATTTCCCTTTTTTTTCTTCAGAAAAATCATATGGTTTCTGTAAAAAAGCTGCTTCTTTGGAATCGGGAAATGTGAATTTGGGTAATTCCCCGGGGCTGTGTTACTGCTAAGTTAAAGTAAGGTAAGGTTTTTGATCTAATCTCCGTCCTACTACGCCCTGCGCTTTACCTCTTATTTATGAATGGGTTTGTACAAAAAAGGGAATATTTCTGTCAAAAATGACTTCTAAATTTATTCACCTTGCCATACCGTTGGATTTGATAAAGAGCCACAAATTGTTGAGATACTGTTTAAAATCTAATACTGCTTCTTGATTCTAAATTCGTTCTACGCGTTTCAATTCCGTTCTAACGCATTGAAACGCTATTAGATTTTCTTCGTCCTACGGATAAACGTAAAAAAATGGGATTCGCTAGGAGCGCTTCTTTTGATTTGAGAACAATGAGCGTAAATATTCATCCAATGCGCTCAAACATGATTTATGTTGTAGCAAATGAACTAGCGCATCGGAACAAACCGATTATTGTTTTGTGCATGGTGAAATCATTGATATTATTGATCTTTTCTGGTCGATAGAACGGAAATAAGCGATTACGACGAAGTAGTGCTCTACCCTATAAAAGCTACTTTTCAATAAACTTCAAATTAAAAATTCAAGCAGGTTGATTTAACCTCCATGAATATGCCATACAAAAAATGCCAAACAAAACATTCCACCAAATTTCTCAACACCAGCCAGCCGGCCATTAATTCCACCCCCATTGTGAAAAACTAGATCCCTAATGAATATTTAACAACTAATAATACCCATAGTCACCATTCCTGGTTTTGTTTTTGCTTCTCCATCAACGTGCCACTTCAAACACAATTTCCCGATATAATTGACACTTTCCTCTCTCCGGTTGGGTTTGGGTGGCATTCGTTGCGTTGTTCACCCGGACGGACATCGGAAGCCCATTTATTGTTTGCCCAGAGTGTTGTTCGTGTTGAATTTTTTTTCACTCTTTCGCAATCTTCTCCAAGCATAGGAAGTTGGGACCCGGTACAAAATCGGTAAACATTTGTACATCGATCTGTCATTTTTCCTCGGGGGCGGTGGCAGCACTTTTCCGCCAGACAGCCGGCCAACCAGCCAGCACCAACCAATGCAATGGTGTCGTTGTAGGAGTCGATCCATCCCGAGCAATTGTCTGAGCGCAGAGGGAGTCCGCAAATAATGAATTTATAATAACTTAATTTGAGGACAATCGGTGGCATGTTTTGTTACCAACGACAAATTGTGTCTTTTTCTCTCCGTTCCGTGTTTGGTTGATGTTGTTTTTGTTTCCTAGTACTAGGTACATGTAGCTCTTATTTTTTTTTATTGATTTAGATTGCATGAAAACGCGCTATTGATGATGTTTTAATGTCGGAACGTTTACCGCTGTCATCATTATTGCCGCCGGGGATCCACACACTGGCTTCACTGGCTGTCTGGTTCATGGATTTCGTCGACAAGGGAGTTTAGGCGAAGAGTGGTGGAAGTCATAATTGGGGTTATTAAGTTATCATATCGTGTATTGGGTAGTAGATTCGAGACAATAACGAATAGCGATAACAGAAATGGCGCTGGCCATCATATCATTGACTAACACCGTATCGGGGGAAAACCATCGTGGCACATTATTAGCTATTGATCGCTTATTTTCGAATTTGTCAAGACATCGTTCGCCGCTTGCTGCCGAGCTGGTATCGTCCGATTCCCATCTAAGCAACGACCCTAAGTCAGTGACGATGTTTCCCCCCCAAACCCTAGCGACCGTGCGGAAGATTCTAATCTAAATAAAGTAATAATACTGCTGCGGCAGCAGCGCCGAGAACCAACGAAGAAGTAAAATATTTATCTTCCCATCTTATGAACCGAAACCTCCGGCCTTTCATTTGGTCGGTAGGTATCTGTTTTCCCCTTGTTGTGGGTAAAGGTATATATCTTCCAACACACGCACAAACCAGACGGCTCCTTTCCGGCTGGTACGGATCGAAATGAATCACCATAATGTAATCATAAAGCGCTTATCGCGCGTCAAATATGCTTCACATCTCCGGGAAGACGGAGCAGCAAGGCCCAAGGATCATGTTTGTGGATCTGGTTTGTTGAGAGATCCCCATAACGATCCGACAAATAAAAAGTGAACCTCAGAAACCGCGTCGACGACGGACGGGGTCGACCGCTACAAACAAGGTAACGAAAAGGGCGTCTTCTGGAAGCAGATGGCCACCATTATCGTTCCTTGCGTATGTATGTATGCCTGTGCAAGGGTGAAACCGAGAAAACAGGGTGGACCGAGCCTGTCCGCTATGTCTTACAGGGAAGATTCGATGCAGGGAATTTATGCAAAATTTATGTGTACAAGAAAGAACCGTATCGGATTGGAATCGGAGGATTGTCGTTATTTTTGTTTCTTGAACGAGTTCTTAGAGAGCAGAATATAAGTTGTTAACTGAGCACACAAAAATTACATGCTCTAGGTGAGTACATTACTGAAGTAATGATCTATGCAGATTAACCGCCTAGAGTTTAGTACCATGCAATTTCGTAAAAAAATCATCATTTCATTACTCGGACAAGAATTGGCTGAAAACAAAACTGCTATCGTTGCGCTTCCCTAATAAAAAATAACAATAAACGAACGATAACCCAAATCATTGAACTATTCCACAAATGGTTTGGATGATACCCAGAACACGTCGTTAAGCAAATTAACCATACAATTTTTATTAGGGTTACCAGCTGAATTCTGAATTTTGGTTAAATCTTTGTATCGGTGAATTCCTGTGATTCACAGATGGGAATATTTTGTGATTTACATTTACAACCTGCATCATTTTCCAAAAAGAAAGTTCAATTCGATGAATAAAAACTGAAAATTACTCGTGCATGTAAATTTGTCTTCGTTTGTTGACAATTGTGATTAAATTAATAGATTTTTGAAAACTTGCATATCAAATCATGATAAATGTGCAAGTGAACTTTATAAGTGGAATCAGTGCTGAGTTGCATCACGGACCTGACAGCCTGTAGATTGACAAAGGAGATTCCTACGGTTAATAATCAAAACAACTGAGAATCCTCTCTCCGTAAAACTTCTCACCAGTATTATACAACAATCGTGAGATATCGTTTTTTGCTTTTCTCACTCATTCGCAATATCACTAACATCTATCATGTGGTACCATCATATCTCCGAGGAAAAATAAAAAGACATATAAATTGACCGTCATCTCATTTCGAGCATAAATACGGTTATGACGGTCATTCCTCTTCCAAAATCACGGATAAGGCGATAGTTGGGATGTATCAAGGAAAAAGTCTTACCAGAAATTATTATATCTGCATGAACACGTACTACCTGCAGATAAGAATGCTTATTCATGGATAGAGATTTTGCAGCTATTCATTTTTCCGGATACTGTGACGCTTGAGCTCGAATAATCAGGATGCTGACCACATATCGTATCCACATTACCGAAACCGAAGTATCAAGGGATCCGTAAAAAAATCCTTTCGTAAATAGGAATTCCCCTCTAAATATGAATTGTAGCTAGAGGTGTTATTGCTGAGTAATCAAACGTTGAACTGTTGAACAAGTCATTGTATATCACAATACAATATTTGCTTGGTTTACCACAGTTCAGGATTATCTCAGAAAAAAAGTCGACAAGCATTAAATTCAAGTGTCATACAATAACTTTAGCAGTTTTTCGGAATTTTTCAACACGTCATCTCCCAATGCATTGCAATGTAGGACTTTGTAAAATCATACCAATTGCTCCTCCACTCTTATTAATATCCTACAGCATTCTGCATTTGATTTCTTCATCCTTAAATAAGATATGTCCCTCTCTAGTAAAGATATCGTTAGAAAATTGAAAGCACCCCATCCCTCTTTAATGCTTACACAATTCAAGACCAAAAATTGAAAAAGCCTCAACTCCATTTTGTAAACAAACCTTGTAAGGCAATTTTCTCGCGAAACGAAACCTACATAGAGATCTCCAAGCACGATATCACGAACACTTAAGCTGGGTTTAGACAGGGCAAGTCAAATGATCGAGTCAGTTGAATTCAATTGACTTGAAAAGTTGAGCCTGGTTCAACTTTTTTCAATTCAAGTGAGTTGATCAAGTCAGTTGAATGGCATGGTTTACACGTTCAATTCGCGTTCAAGTCAGTTGAATTCAACTGAGTTGATCATTTGACTTGCCTAGTCTAAACCCAGCATTAAGGTGGGTTTATATAGGGCAAGTCAATTGATCAAGTCAGTTGAATTCAACTGACTTGAACGTGAATTGAACGTGTAAACCATGCCATTCAACTGACTTGATCAACTCACTTGAATTGAAAAAAGTTGAACCAGGCTCAACTTTGCAAGCCAATTGAATTCAACTGAGTTGATCATTTGACTTGCCTAGTCTAAGCCCAGCATTAAGTCCAACGTATAATATACATAAAAAAGGAACAAGAAGAAGAATAACCTTTCGCACACAATGAGATGGTGACAGCCGCAGACATTGTTTACACTTCTTTGTCAAATCTAGTCGGCCGTGCGTTTTCAAACCGATAAATATGTATTTATGATTATTGTCACTGGCGTGCACAGGGTGGGGCAAGATGGGGCAATTGCCCCCCCCCCCTTTAATAAATAAGATTTTTATTTTCACATTTACAAAATTATGAAATACAATAACTTGATTTCTTGATAACTTGATTTGAAGGTAAAATAACTTCATTTCATAATATAAGGGCACTGAAAACCTTTTATTGCGTCAATTCCTTTGAGATTGTGCCTGAAAATTGAACCACAAATTGGTCAAAAAATTACACCACAGTAGTGCATACAAAAAAAATTTGGTCTAAATTTTTTTTCAAGATTGTTCATGGAGGGTTAAAAGAAGATGGTAAATTTAAGGTTGCGTAGAAGCAAGCTTTATTAATTTTTCTGGTGCATAATTTTATCGTTCTGATGAATGCATGCTTCATTGAAAATTTATGGTGCATCAAGAGGCAAAGCCTGAAAATTGCACCACAAAGGTGCATGGTGAAACAAACTTCACTGACAATTTTTGGTGCTCCGTTCTGGTGAATGGAGGAGCATGCTTTATTGAAAATTTCTGGTGTAAAATTTGCATCGCTCTGATAAATGAAATTAACAGAAAATTTCTGGTGGAAAATTTGCACTGGTCTGGTAAACGAAGGCACAAGCTTTATTTAAAATTAAGCTATATTCAAAATTTTTGGTGGAAAATCTGCCCCGTTCTGGTGAACGGATGGGCAAGCTTTTCGGAAAATTTTTGGTCTTAAATTTGCATTCTTCTGCTGAATAGAGAAACAAACTTTGATCATAATTTCTGGTGTAAAATTTGCACCATTCTGATGATTGGAGGGAAGCTGCTTTACTGAAAATTTATGATGAAAAATCTGGAAATAGGGGCAAGCTTTATTTGATGGAAAACCTGCAACATTTGATGATAGGAGAAGCAAGCTATATTGAAAATGTCTGGTGGAAAATGGAAAAAGGAAATCTGTACCAATCAGTAGATTGGAGAAGCAAATTTTATTGAACATTAACGATGGAACATTTGCATCGTTCTAGTCAATTAAAATTTTCTGGCATAAAATTTTCTGGGGGCAAGTTTGTATTAAAAATTTCTGGTGTAAGATTTGCAAGAATCTGCTGCACAGAGGGGCAAGCTGATTTTAAAATTCCGGATGTAAAAATTTCACAGTTCTGGCGAATGGAGGGGCAAGCTTCATTGAACATTTTTGGTAGAAAAACTACAACGTTTTGGTGAATGGACGGACAACTTAAAATTGACTTCCGAGAAGAACCTCAAGGGTATTGAATTCTGAAGGCAGTTCCAAAAGAAAAGGTTTCTGGGGATGATTCCATGAAAATTCTGCGAATAATTTCTAGTGAATCCTGCAGATAGTTCTAAGCAGTGTTCGGAAAAATCAAAAAATTCAAATCTCATGCATGAGTTTATGCGCCTATGAGTTTTGCCTTGCAAAATTCAACGTCGCAAAAATCACCGATGAGTTTTCAGGTTCAAAAATTCATTGCTTTATATTTTGGCGTTATTCATTGCTATTACTTTTGTTTGTGCATCAGCAGTTGGAAAACTTACACAACATGCATAGGCATGATATCAATTGACGTTTGAGTGGTTTTTATGAGTTTAAAGCTGGAATGATTTTTCGGCGTTGTGAGTGTGAGTGCGTGAATATGCATGAGAATCTCAAGCGTGAATTTTGTTTGCCGCATTCACACGTGAGTTTATTCTCGCAGAGAGGCTCAATGAATGAGATTTGAGAATGATTTTCCGAACACTGGTTCCAAGATAGTTTCGAAAAGAATACCGAGAAAATCAAATTTTGAATAAAATTCCAAAGGGATGTTGAGGAAAATTTCAAAGAAATTCCTAGGATATTTCTGAATTTCTGAAGAATACTGAAGAAATTCTTCTGAAACTTTAGAGGAATTTCAGTTCCAAGGTGTTCTGAGAAAAAAAAAGTTCTAAAATATTCTAAGAAGAACCTCAAGGATATTGAATTCTTAGGATCGTTCTAAAATATTTCTGGAGAGAATTCAAAGAAAATTCTGCGGATAATTTCTAGTGCATCCTGCAGATAGTTCCAAGATAATTTCGAAAGGAATACCGAGAAAATCAAAAGCTTTGAGTGTGTAGGTTTATTTCCTTTAAATTCCGTTATAATTGCTAACCTTTTGACAGATACGCGTATTTCGTCTACTACTTGCAGACTTCATCAGTGCCAAGTACTCAATTCCTTGAGGTTCATTTCAAAAATTTTTGAACTCTATGAGCTCTTTTGAAATTCTTCTCATAAGTCCTCTGAAATTATTTTTAGAACTCTTCTTGACTTTTACTTAGAACACCTTGGAACTGAAATTCCCTTAGAGTTTCAGATGAATCTTCTCAGTATTATCCAGAAATTATTCCCGGAATGAACTATAAATTATCGGTATTCCCTTGAAATTTTCCTCAACATCCCTTTGGAATTTAACTTAAAATTTAATTTCCTTGGTATTCTTTTCGGAATTATCTTGGAACTATCTGCAGGATTTACTAGAAATTATTCGCAGAATTTTCTTGGAATACTCCCCAGAAATCCTTTGGAACTGTCCTCAGAATTCAATATCCTTGAGGTTCTTCTCGGATTTTTTAGAACTCTCCTAAGAGCTCTTTTGAAATTCTTCTCAGAAGTCCACTGGAATTATATTTAGAACTCTTCATGATTTTTTCTCAGAACACCTAGGAACTGAAATTTCTTTAGAGTTTCAGAAATTTTTCCTGTAATAAACTAGAAATTATCCTCGGAATTTTGCATAAAATCCCTTTGGAATTTCACTAAAAATTTGATTTTCTCAAGCCCTTAAATTTGTCGAACCTCTTAACGGAATCGCTTTATGAAGAGCTTCGAGTGTGTTGGTTTATTTCCTTTTAATTCCGTTATAATTGCTTATCTTTTGACAGAAACGCGAATTTCGTCTACTACTTGCAGACATCATCAGTGCCAAGTACTCAACACCACTGATCAAGATTGGATTGATCAAGAGCAATATACTGTATATTCACTGCTATGCGAACTGTTTGAACCTTGTACTTGTCGACACAGTGTGCATGCGAAAGGAGAATGCGATTCTTATTGGTAATTCATGTCGGTTTGTAGTAGCTATCATCCTTATCTGAAGTGACTTCAGCTGAATCCAACCACCAAGGCAGCAACATTGCAGCAAATGTATCATTTCGGTTAAAGCCCTACTATTACAACCATTTGACGAACTGATCATCATCGACATTGTCGATGGGATTAAATTGCCAATTCCATTGGCTGTCTGAAAGCAGTTTCCATTGAAGAAGATGAACCACCACCGCAGTAAAAAATAAATAAAATTAGCTAAATTGAACAGTAGGGAACAGTGGTGGGTGGACAGCATCATTCACCACGCACTTTGGAGTACTCCCCATCCCCAGAATTAAATGCACCATAGAAAAAAATGCCCCTCCTTAAGAAGATTCCTGTGCACGCTAGTGATTATTGTTATAATTTCTTGCAAGAATTGGTGATCGGTGCGATATGACTCTAAAGTGTAATGTGCCGGATTGTCTTGTTTACGCAAACAACAAGAACCACCAACTTTTCAGGATCCCAAAAATTGATATCCGTGCCACCGGGGCACACCGAAACTTTTTGGAAATTCGCCACTCACAGTGGGTACGAAATTGCCAGCTTCCGGCAGTTCCAAGACAGCATCATCGAGTGTGCAGCCGCCACTTTGTGTCCGGAAAGCCAGCCAATCCAGATGACATCAACAACATCGATTGGATACCAACGAAAAATCTCCCGCTGAAACTTAACGATAATCCTACCTTGACGATCGGAACTATTGCCAAAAGGTAAAGTGGATATTTCTAGTGTCATTGAATAGAAAATATAGTGTTGCATGTTTTTCAGTGATGATGAAAAATAAAAGAAAATACTTGATTCAATTTATTGAACTGAAATATCAATATTCTATTCTAGATCTACTGAAGGCCACTGCCGTGGTGATAATATTACTAAGCATACCAATTCCTACGTAGGGTGTGTTTCGAGTGAGCCAGGCGATGCTGAAACGAAGAAGAACTCATTTTATTCTGATGTGCGCACGTAAACCAACGGCAACGCCGAAAACATGATCGTGAACTTGATTTCGAGTGATGCAGTCGATGTTGAGATGAAGGAGCAGTCATTTAATTCCGGTGCTGAGATGAAGGAACAGACATTTAACTCTGATGTGTGCACGCAAACCAATGGCAACGGTGAAAAAGAAATACGGGACTTGAAACACAATCTATGCCGTGTGGAGAAAAAGTACGAAGTTTCATTGAAAAAAATGACACGGTTACAGAATGATGCAGACATCGCTAAAGAGGGCACTCGTTTCTCCGCGGCTTTGTTGATCATTGATGATAAGAAATGTCGCTACTATACCAGTCTAAGCTGTTGACGAGTATTCAAACGTTTATTTGATGCGCTGCAACAAGATCTACCAGAGTTTCACGAATTTCCGAAGGATCAGTTACTTATTATGGTATTGCGGAAATTGAGGCTAAACGAGGCATTCTGTAGTCTGGGCTACATTTATCAATATTCTCAGACCACGATTTCTGAGCGATTCTATGCAACTATAAATGCTAAGTATCCTTTTATGAAGCAGTTGGTGCGTTTCCCTCCACCGAATGTTTTGAAGAAGCATACGCCACTTACATTTAAAAAAAGGTACGAAGACAATGTAACAGTGATCATCGACTTCTTTGAAGTGGATATGATCCTCACCTGATCCAAAAGCCATGGCAGCAAACGCGAACGTTTATTACTTTTATAAACGTCATAAAACAGTCAAAGTACTCATAGGGATTAGTCCTTCCGGAGGTATAATATTCGTATCCCCCACTTTCGGAGGTAGAATATCTGACAAACAGATTGTGCGATTGTCGGGCATTTTAGATAATTTGCAAGAAGGAGACTTCATTTTAGCCGATCGAGGTTTTTTGATAGCAAATCTTCTACTAACGGTGAATGCCAGCGTTGCATATCCTGCATTCAAGAAGAAAACCCGTCAACTGGAGCCAATGGATGCCATTCATTCTAAGGAGCTGTCATCACTTCGAATCCACGTTGAGCGTCTCTTGGCGTTCTTCGACAAATTTTTTTGATTCTTTCGGATACGCTTCCAATATCCATGCTGGAACGATGGAATAACGGAATGCTCGCTGTTGATCAAATTTGGGTCATTGCAGCGGCATTAGTAAATCTGTGTCCTAGTGTAGTTACATGATGATTAAACTTCAAAAATAATAAAAGAATGTTTTTCATTTTTTTTTTCGAGAAAGTCAAAATACGTTTAGTTGCAGGTGGGTATTCACATACTACGATGACAGAATTTGAGGAGGGGGGAAGGGTAAAGAGAGTGGGTGAGTGTTCACGATCCATTTAAGTAATAAAATTTTGAAAACTCAGATTTTGGAGAACTTGGAAGAAAAAACTTCTTGGTGTCTTTGGGAAAGTTGTTGAGCAGATAGTTGACCACCCTTCAGCAAAATTTAGTTTCCAGTGGGCACCAGTTTGTCTTATATTATGACTATTCGGAAGTATTTTTCGGAATTTTTTTGGAACAAGTTTTATTGAATAAAAACGAACAACAACAAAAAAAAGTTTAATAATCAATTGTTGCAATGTGGAATAATCAATTTTTTCCTTCATCCTCTTACACTGTTATCTTCTTACCCAGAAGTTCCGGAATGATAACATGTTTGAAAAAAATTGTCGCCTTGTCTTTACAGTAATTCCAAAAAACATTGTTTCTCTTAACCTCAAATATGAGTGTCTGATTTGGAGTCCAGATGTAAAAATACCCGAAAGATGCTTGGGCCACATGGACTTGCATCAGAGCCTGGTAATAATATTTATACCTAGTGTTTAGGCAGATATTTTGATTTTCATCCTTCAATATATATGGATCGTTTAGATTAAGCAACACATCTAACGTATCTGTGTTGCTTCTAGCAGAGTAAGGACATTTGACCTCCACTGTTATTGACCCATGGCAAGAGCAACGAAAAACAGCATCTGGAGATGCTCCCAAGTGTGGATTATCTGGTGATATTATCAATCCCGTCTTATGCTTTGTTAAGTTTTGGTGCACTTCTGAAACTGATAAAAAAAGCTTATCAACTGCACTTCCTTCATGCCTAAGACCATATTTCACAGATGGTGAAGAAAAACTCATCTGCTCCGGATAGCACACTCTTTTAACAAGCGATAAAGATGGTTTAACTAGAGAAGTATTACAAACATCCTTCAAAACGGACGCGGTGATACGACCGCTTCGAACCGAATTCCACCACTTGCACTTGCTTTGCTCAACGGTGAGCTTTTCAATATCGGCAATCACTTCTGGATCCCGGGGCAATCGCTTAAAAATTCTTACAGCCATTTTCCGCAGCTCATCGAGACTTTTGGTTTGGTTGGCACTGTTGAATAGTTGTTGCAAAAAGAAGTCTTGTATAGTTTGTTGCACACAATCATCCTCCTTGCATGGCAAACATTTGAAATCGATAGACGCATCGCCACAGAACTGCGACATGGCAGCTACTTCACAGCCATCTTCCTGAATCAGAAGCAACAAGTCTCGGCACCGCGAATCGAATGAAACTTCGGATTGCTGAACGGAATTATCTCGAGCTATTTTCCGCCCGAAGTTGATTTCAGACAACTTTTTATGAAGGTCCTCGGTGATGGCACTCGGTGGCTTCTTCCAATAAGCCGGAAGATCCGTGACGGATAGCTGGAAAAATAACAGTATAATAATAATAATGAATTTAATTTTATGTAAACACAATGGGAATCACCTTCTTCTCAAAAACGGCTACACGGATTCCATCGAGGGCAACTAGCGTTGCACCTATGTGGCTACAAGCTTCCATGATTCCGATGGCACACGTACAGTGGGCCGCTAGTATGGTGCCTTCCTCGTTAATTATAATCCACGGCTGCAACGGTTTCTCCTCCAGCGCAAACGAGTGGTGCACAAATCCGTGAACAACCTGAACATTTTGAACTTTTGCTCCTGCTACATTTTTTACCCAGCCATTCTTAAAGTAAAGGATTGTGTCCATGGCCTTCGAACAATCCTTCGGGTTACCGGAAAAAGGACATGGATCCAGCACCAAAAACTGGTAGATTTTCGCGAATGTCACATTCAACGGAATGTTTTTTTGTGTAACCTTTATACTGTAGGGATCAAGTCCATGGCAAAACCCTTTCTTTTGTTGATATCGATCCGTGGCTTCAGTTGAATCCTATAAATAATTAGAAATAATCAGCATAATGTTTCAATATCCATAATTATAAATAAATTTGGCTGCATTTCTTACCATTTTTCATAACTGTTGACAGGAGTTTGTTTTGATTTGTTTCCTCACTAACACTAACTCCAGCATTCAGCGATATCACAACTACTTAAAAATGTAGCGCGCGGTCTCACGCACACTTTTGTGCATCTGGAGAACTCTATTCACAAACCTAAATCAAAATCGGGAAGAGGAGAATTTTCCCTACACTGTACACAAACATCATCCTCTGATCGAATGAAACCTCAGACCATTCAAAACAAAACACCGAAATCGCTTTTTCGAATGATAGCTGCAATCGGATGACGGTTGTTTTGAAATCAGATGATTTTCCTCTCGAATACAGGATGAAACTTGTTATGAGAAGGGATAGGGCCTTCAGTTGAAATGCGTAATGCTCTCTGAAGAATGACTGTCATACTAGGTAAATGGAAATAAATATGGTTTTGGTTCAGCCCCATAACGCAAATCATTCAAAACGATGATGTAAATAATTCTATCGAACGTCATTTGCTGATCTGAGCTGACAAACGAGGTGGAAGCATATGCATCGCTATCAGAGCTTTTACGAACAAAGGTAAAGGATTTAAAACCAATGTTTGGCTAATTCGTGGTGGAGGAGGTTTTCTCTACCACGAAAATTTTTTGTATCCATAATGGAATGGCTTATGATGGCTATTCAGTATGGAATTGTAGATAATCAAATTATAAATCTAATTAAAAGCATTTGCATGTCACACTATTCTTAAATGTTTGTACTCTAAGTGCCATATGTTTTATAGCTAATTTTCAAACGAAAATCATCCTGTATTTGGATGACAGTCATATGGATGTTCATCATCTGACGACGAATTCAACCATAAGAAAATCATCCGAAATTCGAATGCATATTGTTAAAGGGCTCGAGCAATGCAATAATCATTCGAAGTATTGCGGATGTTTTGGTTCAGTGTACCTGTTCCCTACCTTGTTCGTTTGCGTTGACGGACTTCGGTTCGAGACAGAATGGCTTTGCAAGGTTTGTTTACAAAATTTAGTTGAGGCCTTTGCAATTGTTGGTCTTAAATTATTGCACGGTGCATTATAAATACACATTTTCTTCACTTGAGCTTTCAACAATCAAAGCAACCATTGGTATCCATCAACAAAGAAATCTGCAAATCTTTACTTTGAATTCCGTAAGGAAACACAGTGTATTTCAATAAATCATCGCTAAAATTAAAAGCGAATTCGTTTATTATTAGATCTGCTTATTTTCTGACAAACGTCAGTTTGTTCGCTTGCTTTTAAAACCCAGCTCAGGTTGAGGTTCGCACTGACAAAAAATTTCGGTTTCGCACTGATTTTGTCGAAGGTCCAGCTGTTGGTTCCATGATGGTCCTTGCAATTTTTCGAAGCAATTCAAAAGATTTTTCGCTTCACTTTTCGCAAGAAACGTTACCATGTTGAAGAGTTATTTGTTTTGGCATTATTTAATTCTCGTGAGCTTGTCAATTGTGAGTTGTGTCAGTTTTGAGATTTATTAAGGATCGTACGCAATGGAGGTTCTAAATATGCATGTCAGTATAACAATTGATATCTTAAAACTTAAAACTTAAACTGCATCTTATCTAAGTATGTCTGAAATTATTAATTATTTTGTTGGACATTTGCTCTACAGTCTCAACATTCGCAAATTATAAGTATCTCGGTAGTACTGTACTAGGGGCAACTTCAAAACCATCTTCAGAACTTTGTTCTGAATCCTTTGAAGTGGTTTTTTTTTCCTGGTAGTGCAACAACTAGACCATATTGGCACAGCGCAAAGCATGGTCGGTCTAAAAACTTGTTTAAATATTAGAAGTTTATTCTTGAGGCAAAGTTTGGATCTCCTGTTTATGAGTCGATACAAACGTTTTACAATTTGGCTACATTTGGCTTGAATGCCCTTAATGTGATCTTTCAAAGTTAATTTTTGGTCTGGAACAATTGGGATATCGGGAAGGTCATTCTTGTGAAACCGCGTTGAATTTGGTGGCGAAGTGAAAAAATAACTTGGAGTGTAAAGATACGATTGTTGCTGTTTTTTGGATTTTAAACACGCTTTTGAAACAATTTCTAGGCCCTTATTGTTAAGATCAATCAAGCGCTTTGGAATTACGAGTGCTGCATATAAATGGTTTGAAAGCTATTTGTCTGACAGAACTAAACGGACTGTTTTTAATGATTCTGTTTCCAGTCCCGTGGGGAAAAACCTTGGAGTGCCCCAGGGAAGTGTATTAGGGCCCCTGTTATTTATTATGTACATTAATGACTTGCGACGTGTTTTATGATTTTGCGACATTAATCTTTTTGCAGATGATACTGTGTTATTCATTGCAGCTAAGGATTTAGATGATGCCGTTTTGCACTTGAATGAAGATTTGCGTTCGCTAAGTAGAATTGAATAGGGTTAACTACCCCATTTCCGGCCTATTAAGCACAACCCGCACTTAGTCTTTCTTAATCTAGCGCAGTTTAGCACCAAACGGAATGTTATTATAACTGATGGCTTCCAAATTTATTTACCTTTCCGTACGTACCGTAAGATTTGATAAAGAGAAACCAATTGATGAGATATTGTCAAAAGTCTAACACTGCTTCTTGACGCCAAACTCGGCCTACGGATTCTAAACTTGGCCTAACGCATTGAAACGCAATTGAAACGCCTATGAATTCACTTCGGCCTATCGGATGAAGATAAAACATGATTCGGTCGGAGCGCTTCTTTTGTTTTTTGGAATAATGGGTGCAAACCTTCATATCACGCGTTCTCATTGACTTCGTTCGGTAGCTTATTAACTAAAGTTTCGTACCAACCGCATAATTGACTTGTTAACTCTGAAATCATGGATTTATTTGAAGTTTTCTGCTCGATAGGCCCAAAATGGGCGATTAGGCCGAAGTAGTTCTCTACCCTACAAGTAAAACTAAATTTATGGTAATTTCGCAGAATCAAGTAAATGAGAACGTCTCTGTTGAAATTGATGATGAGACTTTTGATCGCGTTCGGGAGATTAAATATCTTGGCGTGATTATTGATGACACACTTAAGTGCAACTCACACATTGACAATGTCATCAAGAAAATTGCCAAGAAGTATGAAATTATATGTCGACTGAAAAATTATTTAGCTATTGCCAGTAAAATACAGCTATCCTCTTTCCTCATCTTGACTTTTGCCCTTCCATTTTATTTCTGGCCAATGCACACAAATATCGAGATTACAGCGCTTGCAGAATAAAATAATGCGTTTGATTTTGAGATGCATTAGATTCACTTCCTCAACTTTGATGCTAGACGCCTTACAATGGCTGTCGGTGAAGCAAAGAATTGTATATTTGACTATGGTGTTCATTTTTAAAGTAGTTAACGGTTTGCTGCCTCGATATTTGTGTGATCGAATTGAAAAAGGAAGTGGCTTTCATAGATATAATAATAGAAACGCGGTTGCAATAAGAACACCACATTTCTTGACTTGTGCTTCACAAAATTCATTATTTTATAAACGAATAAATGTTTTCAATTCGATGCCTAGACATATCAAATGTTTAGCAGCACTTACAGAATTTAAAAGACACTGCATTTCACACGTTAAAACTGTTTTTTGAACAGTTATCCAGTGATTTGTTTTTATGAATTGACAAATTATGTATCTTGACGAAGTTATCTCTAACGGATTATTTTGTATGGATAGCTGTCATAACGACTTTTTAATCGTTATTGTAGAGCTGCAAAAACTATTTCTGTTCGCCACGAGGGTGATGATGGATTTTTAGTATTTGATTTAATAGTAGTAGATTTAAAAAAAAAGTTTACAAAGGTTTGAGCCTCGCGCGCGTATTACGGATATAGAGGACTGAATTTAAAATTTGATAAAAAAAATGCAAATTTGAAGCTTATTTGGAAGATACCTTGATTTAGTAGTAAGTTTTCTGCCAAATGTTGGGGGTTCGTGAGCATTCCTGACATTGCTGAAAATTATGATAGCATCAGATGGCGGGGTTGCTAGTGTAATAGGATGCTTTGTTGATTGCTCATTAACTCTTGATTGCTTGTAATACTTATGTACACTTAGGTGGACAAAAAGAGATGGACGCCTGAGCTTTTCCACATTTTTATCACTGTGAAGCAACTGTAAACTCTAGAGGGAATTTATAACTGTAACTTAAACCAGTTCGATTTTGTTTGCTAACCTGGTTAAATGTTATATTTAATTATCTTAAAGATAAATCGTCCAGCTCAAACCTTTGTAGGGGTAAGATGTGGGACCATCATCATCATCATCTAGTTCCAAGATGTTTCACTTGACTTAACCAAGAAATTGGAGCTCCGTTCATAGTGACCAAGTGACTACTACTAGGTTTCTAAAAGGAAGCTCTAGGCTTATGTGGAAATATTATAAATTGAGTTAGGAGAAATCTCCCATTTTTGTAAATAAGAAGAGAAAATATCTAAACTTTTCTGTAGTCTGCTGCAAATACTACGACTTCTTCCTTTTGCAGAAATGCTTGTGTCATCGGCGAACAAAGATTGTTAAAATGTTATACAATATAGGCCCAAACATGCTACCCTGAGGAACTCCTGCTCTAACAGGTAATCGATCAGATTTGGAAATTTGAAAATTTACCTGCAGATTTCTATCAGTTAAATAATTTTGAACTAATTTCGTAATAATCATTCAGCATCGAAAGTTCGACTGCTTCGGTCTAGTGTTGCTTGAATTCCGTTTTCAGTACTAGTTTTTTTCCTTATTGAGGTTTTTTTAATCCGCTTTCATACTGAGTGGTGTTATAGTATACATCAGTGTAGTGAGCATCGCGGAATTGCAGTTGCCGCTCAATCGTTCGAGAAAGGAAGCAGTCATTTCCGGCTGAGTCCGGCTGATGAACTGTTCATCTTTAACCAACAAATTTCACGCCATCACGCCACTGCAACATCAAACCGCGACATCCATTGTTGATCCGCGGGTAATGAACTGCTTAAAATGCAAGCAACTTGGTCACACCGCTGACTTCTGCTCCAACAAACCGAGCTGCGATCAATGTTGTGAGCTGCATGCAGATGGTCCTTGCTGGGCTACACCAAAATGTGTTTACTGCAAAGAGTATCCTTGGGCATTCAAGTGACGAATCTCCCTACAAACAGCAGGGAGAAAAACTTAAGCGGTCTTTGCAAGCTCGCTCCAAGACGTCACTTGCAGAACTCTTAAAAAACACCGCTTCATCTTCCCAAACCACCCCAAAAAGCAAAAACACATACTCCATTTTGCCAGATGCTGATCAGGGCTCTGACTCAGAGGTTGGTGAAGGTAGTCCCTTTGTCTATAAAGGCAACACGATAAAGCGATTAAAAAAAAAACGTCATTCAAAATCCTCGTAAGACCTCTCGTATGGACTCTCAACCTACCTTGACAAATTTAAGAGGTAGCGGATATGTACCGAAACCCCCAAAACCGGAATTTAAATCTTGTAATTTTAACAAGGACTTTCCGCCACTTCTGGGATCATCTAAAGCCCCAGATATCCCAGTTTTTCAGTCAGAAGAACAGCTGAAAAATCAGCAAGAACATGCTCCCATGTTCACGTTCTCCGGAATTGTGGAGAGCATCTTCAATATATTCTCGTCTCTGACTCAACTAGGAACATTATTAATTTAGTGCTTCCATTTGTGAAAACTCTTTTGAAGCAACTAGCTTCTAGGTGGTCCTTTCTGGCATCGATCATATCCTTTGATGGATAATTTTCCGAATGAGGTCGGGGATATGATCTCTGTTCTTCAGTGGAACAGTAGAAATCTTATACCGAAATTTGACACATTCAAATTTTTAGTTCACAACTCACTTTGTGATGCATTTGCTCTTTGTGAAACATGGCTTTCTTTAGACACCGATCTCCCTTTCCACGATTTTAACATTATTCGCCTTGATCGAGCAGATTCGTATGGAGAGGTGCTTCTCGGGATTAATAAGCTCCATTCCTTTTATAGAATCGATCTGCCTTCCGTGGCAGGCATTGAAGTTGTCGCATGTCAGGTAAATATTCGAGGTAAAAGCCTCAGTATTACCTCAGTATATCTTCCTCCAAGAACTGCGATTTCTCGCCAAGGTTTCTCTGATATCTGCTCAGCTTTATCTGAGCCTCGGTTGATCTTAGGAGATTTTAACTCTCATGGGCTGGGGGGAACTGTACGATGACAACCGCTAAACCCTGATATACGACCTTTGTCATAACTTCAATATGACAATTGGCGATAATCATTGCTGGCAATTGAAAAAATTCGCTTGATAAGGGTACATCGTCGATGAGTGAAAGCACGGAGAGCTCTAGATCGCACTCGTTTCAGGTTGCGGAGAGTAGCGTTAGACCAAGGCGGTCTTGGAGGTAGGCACTTCGGTACTGAAGAACAAACACAGTCGCGCAAAAGGCTATTATAGCGAGCGGCTGCTGTATCGATATCAAGGTCATTCAACACGTTCCAGTTGATCCGAGACAAGGAATGCCTCAGCAAACGGAAATCGGTCTTCCGGAAATTGAGCCGAGTGGCAGTCGTGGTTTCATCAAAACGAATTTGAGATCCGTTCGCGATAGATATATCCAAAGCAGGGAGGAAATTGTCAAGAGGAACGATGACATCAGGCGCTTCAGCGACAACACAGTCCAGAAGTGCTCTTTCGCTAACAAAAACCAAGTCAAGAAAACGAGACTGGAAATTGGGAACAAGGTTTATCTGGCTCAGTCCATGAAAAGCCGTGCCGTCAACAAGCAAGCGGCTGGCAGGAGTAGTTGAAGATGCAATCGGATCTGGAAACGTATAACCCTGGCCTGAGGGTGACCAACTAAGCCCAGGCTGATTAAAATCACCAAGCAGAAGAAGCACATCCGTTATATCAGCCATGGACGATGTAAATTCTATAGCATCCAGATGAAGCTGCATTGTGCTGCAGTCATGTCGACGTTCAGGGGGAATATACACCGCTCCAATGAGGATGTTCCGCGAAGTGAGGCTGACCTTAACCCAAACCGCTTCAATTGTAGTAAATAGTTCGTTGGCGATTACGCAGGAGGCGAATGCGTTGGAAACAGCGATGAGGACACCACCACTGCGAGTACGAATGCTGTTGGATGAATTACGGTCTAATCTGTAGACAGTAAAAGAGCCACCAAACAGTTGCACTGAACTGATCATCCCATCGAGCCAAGTTTCCGTGAATACATAAACGTCATATTCCCCGTCAAGCGCAGCCAGATAAACATCGTCCAATTTAGTCATGAGCCCCCTGGTGTTCTGATAGTAGACTCGTAAACCGCTAGAGGGTTCGGTTGCGACCCGTGTCAATGGTAACTTGTCCAGGATCCGAACGAGAGAACGGTGAACTATCAGGCAGCGAAAAATCATCTGGCGTTGAAAGGCTCGAAGTGGTGGCCATAAGCGAAGATGAACTGAAACCAAGTGGCGGATCAACAGTTTTTTTTTCACATGGACGAGTTCATACTTGCTGTAAACGAGTGGTTGGAAGACCCCTTCACCAGGCCCGCACACAGGGCAGGGACGGCTGCAGGTCGCTGGCGGGAATGGCTCGACTGTGGCGGGGGGCTCGGGGGCTTCCATGATGCCAACGGCAGTGCGTCCCAGTAAACAAACAGAAGTTGATTCATCATAATGGTGTAAGTCGTCAATCTTCGGCAGGACTAGATCAGAGGATCTGGATGCTTCTTCCGGTGAATTTTCTGTGGAGCGTCTCGGCTTCTGGTATGGTGGGGCTGGTATACTGTTAATGTCATCTTCAGACCACAATTGTCGAGGAGCAGACATATACAATGGCACTATGGAATCCAAGAATTTTTCAGACAGAGCAGTTGTTGCTTGCTGATTGTACTTGCCTACAGTTGGAGTTTGGAAGACCCCCTCTCCTAACTCAAACGCAGGGCTGGGACGACTGTTGAACGCTGGAAGCATAGGCTCGACTGCGATTATAGGATCAGGGGCTTCCACAAGGCTAGTTGCAAGTGTGCGTTCGAGTGTCGAGTTGAATAAAGCAGGTTGTGCTTTTATCGGAAATGATCGGCTGTAGGCATAATACATTTTTAAGCGGTCACCGTTGTCGACACATTTTCTGTGATAATCGACTGCCTTTGCTTGCGACACTTGCAAAACAAGCTGTCAAATTACAGTACCCAACTAAAATGTCATATGACAGGCTCTGTCATACGACACTGCTGCCGAAGACCGTCGCGAATGTATGTATTATAGTTTTTCTCATAATAAGAGCTGCTGATGTTGTGCTTGTGTGAATTCTGAATATAGCAAGCAACGATGTCCTAGTGATACAGTCGGACTGACAGTCGCGCACGACAACGAAGCGAGTGTAGTAAAAAACGTCAACCGTTTTAACCCCTAGTAAAAACAATGAATAACGCCAAAATATAAAGTAATGCACGTTTCGACGTTGAATTTTACAAGCCTAAACTCATTGGAACATAAACTCATGCATAAGATTTGAGTTTTTGAGTTTTTCCGAACACTGTGCCTAAGAGCACCCGCACCAATGCATTGCTAAAGCTATTTTAGCACCCTCCACCATAACGCAGTAACCGCACTGGGGGTCACAATCTGCCGCTCGGTGAACAGCGGGTTGACAAATGTATAGTAGCGCGATAGCAACCGACCCAAGCGTTGCTATCTATGAAATGTTTGTTTTGTTTTGACGTAGACTACGTCTTACGGGAAGGTACTGGGGTAAATCGAAAATCTAAAATTGCGACCGTCACGAAAAGTTGTAATTTTTTGAACGCTAATAACTTTGTCATTTATAGATGAAATTAAAATCCAAATAAACCAATCGATGGGAAATAAGCTGTTACAATAAACGCTTTTCAATTTTTCATAAAAACTGTTTTAAAAATGTACTAATAAAAAGTGATAATTTTATCACTGTTTTCATGAAATAAACGTTCTCCCCAAACCCAGTCCTCATAATCAAGTACAATTTGGTTGCACATCGTGCTACTTGAATCAGAAAAGTTATAAAACAGCGCTGCTAATGTGTCTCAACTCATTTTCGCTTCGGACGGCGGGTAAGCAGGTAACAGCAGCAGCAGCAGTAGCAGCAGCAACAGCAGAAGCAGTAGGAAGGCGGTTCCTGTCAAGCGCGCAGAGTTCGAGTTTTGCACCTCGAACTTTGCGCGTCGTTCCCGTCGAGATCATTGGCTGCTGGTAGCGGCGTCGAGGCGACGCCGCAAGCGCTCCTTGCCTGAATGATAACTACAAATCTTGATTACTTTTCGGAACGACACATCAGCTTTTGTAAACAACACATTTTATCGTCGGTTTGGCATAACTAATAGCTCGCCCCACATACTAACACCGCTAACAGGTTGGGAAAATTTTCCCCTATTTGATAGTTGTACTAGCATGTGTGGGCGAGCTACCAGTTACGCCAAATCGACGATCAAATGCGTTGTTTACGAAAGCTGATACGTCCCTTCGAAAAAGTAATCGAGAAATACTTCTTGGGCTGTGTACCAATTGACACATTTCGTGCCAAATCGTATTCGGAGCTGGCAGCACCCTCTCAGATTTCAATGAAACTTTCTGGATGTGTGGACCTTGACTAAATATGCCACTTTGCATACTTAGTTTTTCCAAAATTTATCTAGACTAACATTTGAGAAGGGTCAAACTTTTTCTGCCGATTTTGTTCACAAAAATATTATGGAAAAATGACAACTCCTACAAAAATGTGTTGTATGGATGACTTTTAGGAAATTGTCCAAGTTATCAAAAAAAAAAAAAAAAAAAAAAAACTGAAAAAAAATTGATTTTTAAAATTTAAAGTTGATTTAAAAAAAAAATGGCCATGTTTGATTTGGATGAAACTTTGCCTCAAGATAGGTAATTATGTTTACTACCAACCGTCCATACATCGCGAGATGGGCACTTTTAAGAAAAAAATAGTTTTTCTTACAAAAACTTTTTCATGCCTGAACTGATTTTTTTTAACGTACCATTTTTACACAAAACTAAACCAGTGAAGCTCAAAATCATCTCAAAACCCAATGAAGCTCCATTTGTGATTCAATTTTGTCTAATCAGCAACTAATCACTTGGATTAATCAAGAATTCCATATGAAAAGGGCTTATATCATTAGAAAATAATATAATTGATTATATTGTCTACTACTGAGGCACAATCCGATACTCCTATAGGAACTTAGAATTCTTAGCTCAAATTATCCATAAAGAATTAGGTATGAATAAAATTTAAATTGAGATCTTCTTTCGAATAAACAAAGATTTTGGAAGTCAACGTATCGCATCATAATTCTATATGCCCTTCTGTTATTTATACCTAAACCATTAACATTATATACGTATCACTTCATTTTACCTATGAGCACTATAAAACTAAGATTGATTTCATACAAGCAGCAGTCAATCTGATAACGAAAGTTGTGAAGACAAGTTATAGTAAAATTATTATCATGGACCAAAGTAGTAATATTAAAGATTAAAAAAAATCTTATTATGGTTTTTTTAAGATTTCGTGCCTCTTGTGAACGCACATTCATTATTTTGCATAAGAAAACGGGAACGGGGTGTTTCTGTGGTGATTAAAAGGATTTTCCTACACAGATTACAGTTTTCTGTACCAAGCACTGAAATTATCAGACGGTACCTCTATTTATGCTTTTAGATTAGCTATGAAAGTCCCTCCTACTTGGAAAATTATGCTGGCGAGGCATAGCATATGGGGCGAGGCAAAGCAAGCCGTTCTATTGCATAGTTCTTCAAGTAGGAGGGACTTGCAATGTTTATCTCTTAGCATAAATAGAGGTACCGTCGAGATTTTTTCAGTGCTAGGTTCTGAAATTCGAGAGTGAGCGTTCAAAAGGGCCTACTTGTAATGTTCGATTCTCTTTATCGATTTTCTGTTTACATTGCTACAGCTAAGCGAAACAATTCAAGCTGAACATTGTATTAAGTCCTAAGTAACACTTAAAAGATTCTCTTCGTCGACTATCTCCTTGAATCCACTCGGCCCAGGTATTTTCAGCACACATAATCGATAAAAGAAGTTTAATTAATCACAAATTACTATCTAACAGCAACGGATGAGGATGCGCCTCCTTCTTAACAACAGTTTAGAGCTCGTACCACCTACGACATTGTGCAACCTGGTTTATGCTATGCTATGCTATGCTACATATCGATAAAAGAAGTTTTTATCTAGCATCTAATACGACAACCATAACAAGAAACGATTCTGTGCTCAAGTTATTAAGGCTGTGTTCCATTTGGTGAATTTTTACTCATACTTGACAGATGAAAAGTTTTCAAATGAACCTACTATTCCTGTAGACTTATTTCTGACAGACAAGGAATCAATTATTGGAAAGACGCTTTCTCGAAAATCGGCCGATCTAAAACAGAAGGATTTACGAACATCTTAATTTATGTTCGAAGTGTCAAATCTGAGTGAAAATTTTCCAAATGGAACACAACCTCAGTATTTTTTATTTGTTTTATCGGTAGATAAATGTGTACCGAGAACTTATTGGAGGGATTCATGGCTAATTGATATCATCTCGATCAACTTTGAAATGTTGCATAACATTGATGCAAAATTAATCATTTTGTCAAGCTTCTGCATTCATGTTCCATCAGATGTCACTGCTGTTGCTTGCGGTGACATCTATCGGAAACTACACACAATCTGTTTTGCTATAATTGTTCACAGAGGACACTGCAGTGCAAAACTTGTCTGGTACCTCTATATATGCATTTAGATTATTATTCGAAGTCACGAATAACCCAAGAGTGTTAAAGTGACTATAACAAAAAAAAAAAAATTATTCGAAGTCCCTCCTTTTTTACACATTCTGCACACAAAATAACTCACCCCTCACAGAATTTCCCGCCGAATTTTATGTATGGAGCGGGGCATAAATTATCTTTTGCGCAGAGTATGTAAAAAATGAGGGATTTCAAATGTTAAAGTAAATGCATATATAGAGGTACCAGACATGTTTTGTAGTGTCAGGTACTCTATTTTGTAATCTGTGAAAGGGAAATCACAAATCGAGTGTCAACAAAATACATGGCATGTTGAGTAATTGAGGTCGTGAGAGCAAATTTTCTCTCTCAAATTTGAATTTTTTGGCTCTCTGGGAACTGGTAGTAAAGCAGGTAAAACTGTATGAGGAAAAATCATTTTTAATTAATTGTAGCTTGTTTAACAATAATTTCCGGGGAAAAAACTGAACGACAAAGACCCTGATTAATTTCTTTAGGTTGTCGTTCACTTTTTTCACCTGAATATGCACCGAAAGCGAATTATTCCCACTTCTCTCAATTTTTATTTGTCACTTCCTACCAGCGGAACAGCGCCAACTCCAAAACTCCGGTTTTGTGTGTGCATTTATTTTTATCGTTTTGAAGCTGAATCGCTGAGCATCAATCTCATTACAACATACAAATTTCAAGAGTACAGATATCAGCTCTCACAAAACTTATAACAAAGAAACTGGAACTTCACGTTTGTTGCAGTCCAGTACACAAGGTGTTTCAATTTCATGAGTGATGTCACAACCATCCAAGATTTGTGTCCTAGAAATCTTGAAGTGATAGGGAATATCATCCATCACGACGGTCATTATTGGACGCTTCAATGAATCACCTGAAGAAAGCCTTACTCATATCTGATTATAATTTAGGAACCAAATGTAATAGAATATGTATTCGCATTTTGATAATGTCCTGAATTTAACCAAGTTTGACTAAGTAGGAAATCCAAAATATGTGCTTAGGACCGAACTCATAGGTTACTTCTGTTGTATTTTAAATCAATATCTAGAAAACATGCACGAGAATTTCACTACACAGCTTAACGCAGTCTACGTCAACCATGCGGTCGTGTCTTGTACACAACCCAACCATTTTTTTTTCATTTGTACATTGTGATATATGAATGATTTTGGATGTGGAACAAAAATGTGGACCCAAGGGACAGTAAAACATTCCTCTGGAAGAACCGCAACATCAATAAATGTGTAAAATTTGTAAAAAGGATCTAGATTTTTTTATCAACTTGTTGTTATGCTGCATGAATGAATTTTGATTTGAAACCAGTATGTGCGTGCACTCTGGTGGCCATGGACCTTCGAAAGATCCGGGACATCCGTAAAGGGGGCCGATTCATAGAAAAGATCCTAGAGCTCTGTATTTTATAAATCATTTATTGTTGCGACAGGAAAGGCAACGCACTGATTTTCGCAGCTATATTGACGTATGCTTCAAAACTGTAACAATTGTTTTAATTTAGTGAACGGTTAATTTTAGTAATACAATGCAAA
Organism: Ochlerotatus camptorhynchus; assembly: GCF_037179485.1. Classification (NCBI taxonomy): domain Eukaryota; kingdom Metazoa; phylum Arthropoda; class Insecta; order Diptera; family Culicidae; genus Ochlerotatus; species Ochlerotatus camptorhynchus. The sequence goes on along the minus strand of NW_027041013.1, from coordinate 155,550 downwards.
CTTACATTTCAGGGGCCCTATAGAATTAATCCTTTCTATTTACCGTCCAACTTCTAGGTTACGTTTTGGTCCTAAGTAGGTTTAAAATTAATTTAACGTTAAGGGTCTAATTTTAAGATTTCACTAAGCGTTCTTACCTTCACTAGGTTTAAGTATGTAAAGGAATGTAAATTTAAGCACTTAGGCAAATAATTCATTTGCAGAACAACTGATTTTTAGTAGACTATTGAAATAAACTCCACCTTGTCTATCTGTATTGTTTATCTTTTTACTATTCTACATTTGTTTACTCGTTCTCATCGTTGCCATCAGCTTGTCAGTCAACCGGTGGAACCGGTTGAGGGTAGGGTGACCAACTCGACGGTACCGGTGTTCACACTTATTTTGATACTACATTAATGAGTTTGGATCTGGGACCAGCGAACTCTGGTGGCCACAATCCGGTCTTTCGGGAGGTCCGGACCATGCGTAAAAGTGATCAATTCATAAAAAAAAGATTAAAGAGCTTCACGATTCACTTATTCTGAAGGTACATGTATGAATTAGGATCTAGGACTAGCATATGCAATCAGGTAGCGGTGTGGTTCTCTGGAAGATTTTGAAAATCCACAAAAGTAGACAATTCGCGTAAAAATTCTAGTTTTATTTGGACTTCCTTGAGGTTTTGAATCTTTCCTGAATTGTAATATTTTTTCTATTGTTCCGGAAATTTTAATCATACATAAGGGTAATGTAGGTAATGTCGGCCTACATGTCCCTAATTTGGGCCCATCGCTAAAACTCTGCTATTTATCAATTTTATCTAGATGAACGCGCCATTAGGAAGGTACTAATGGATATTTTTGGTCGCTTTTGGAAATTTAGTCGATTGCTGAATTTATGTATGGGCCCAAATTAGGGACATGTAGGCCGACATTACCTACATTTTCCCTTTATAAAATTTCCTGAAGACCTCGCATTGTTTTTGAAGCATAGCAAAATTCATGAAATTCTTGAAATATCCCATAATTCCTTTGATTTCCTTGAAATATCCTGCAATTTTTCTTAAATAAATGAAACTGATATGAAGATATCTCTTATCATCTACCAAGTTCCAAGAACTTCCCAAAAAAAATGAAATTACCTTAAAATCTATATACTTCAATGAAGGTCTCTAGACGTTCTTGAAGATTTCTGAACATTTTAAAAGATCGTCGCTGATCGTTCCTGCATTTTTTTTTGCAGTTCTTTAGACTGCATTGAAAACCATGGAACTCCATTAAAATAATCTCACATTTTCCTGATGCTCATGTTTCTGAAATTTAAATAAAGGTCTTGGTACTTTGATGAAGTTTCGGAAATTCCCTGAGCTTCTTGGAACTTCTTAAACATTCTTCAATTTCCTTGAAATTAGTTGAACTGTTCTTAGTTTCTCTGATCAGTCCTTCTGCTCTCGAAGCATTCCTGAAGTACTTGTACTAAGTACTAAATCATTCCTCAGACTCTCCTGAAGATCTCTATTGTTTCCTGAAGCTTACAGAACTTCCCTTATGTTCTCCTGATGATGTTCCTGGAATTGTTCAGAAATTAATGGAACTGCCCAGAAGATCTTTAAACTTCCCTTTAAACATAGATCTTCTGTGTAGCTTTCTTAATGTTTTTAAGTTCATTCCCTGAAGTTGTTTACTATCCTACAATTTTCGGAACTTCTTGATGGAATCCTCTATTTTACTGAAATAAATGGAACTGCCATAAAGTTCTAGAAACGAACCTAAGATTTTAGGAACGTCCCTCAAGTTCTCACAGTTTTCCTGATATTCATGGAACTGCCCTAACATTTTCAGAACTTACCCGAAGTTCACGTAACTTACTCATAGGTCATTAAGCTGAAATTTTCCTGAATTTAATGTAAGTAAATGAAGTAAATTGTCCTGAAATCTATTAGATTGCCTGGAGCTGTAGAAACTTACTCTTAAAGATCTTTTAACTTCCCCACATTTCTATCAATCAGAACTTCTTAAAGGTTTCAATTTTTTTCTGATGTTAATAGATCTACCCGTATTAAATTCGACCAACCGAGCTTGATACATTCACAAGCAAAAATATTTAATCTAGTAATCAAAATGAGCATCCGAAAATGCCTTTATGCATTTTGGTGCGCAACTTTTATAAGATGAGCCTACGAAGATCGATATTTCGATCATTTTTACGTATTGACCATTTTTATGGATGTTCCGGATCTCCCAGAGGACAGTTTCGTAACCACCAGTGTGCGTATGCTGGTCCCAGATTCAAATTCAATCATGTAGCATCACAACAAGTGATTTAAAAAAATCGCTGGGCTATTTGGATCTTCCGGAAGACCGTTTCTTGAGTACCTGGGTCTGTAGTTGGATCTTAACCTTCAATCATCAGTCTTCGTGCTTAGGTATATCAATATTGTCGAAAAAACAATCACGAAACTTTGTGATCAATTTAAGTTCGAAGTTCGACGATAAGTTTTGCAACTATCGGTGCGAAAGCCGAAAACGTAAATTCACAATCGTGATAGCAATGACCGGTGCGTAAACAAGTTGCTAACTAAAATAGCAATGGCTAAAGTTGTCAAACTAGCAGCCCGAATAGCAACGCATTGATGCGGGTGCTCTAAGTGAATCAAATGACGTTTCAATGTGATTGGACGGAATTGAAATTGGAATGACGGAAATGGAATCAAGAAGCATTGTTAGATTTTAACAATATCTTAACAATGTGTGACTCTTTATCAAATCTACACACTACGAAAAAGACAACTATATTTCAGTTCCTTGTGACCGACACATGTAAGCAGCCCTTTTGACATAAGAATCAGTTGAAAGAAAATCAATTCAATCAAACGTTCTCTTCGTCGACTTACCTATGTTTCGGTTTGAAAACACTTAATTTTACATGAAATGTTTGTTTACGTTCCATGATTCTATCTAAGTGTGTAAATCAATTTAGAGCTCATCTTTGAGAAAAACATTCAATTTTTAGTTTTAACCCGTTCGAAAAAGAGAGGTTAAGTGCGGCTTTTGCTTAGTATGACGGACCCTATGCTCAGTCAATCTTGTTTGGCTACCATCATTTCGCATACCAACCAACAGATGTCAAAACAGACGCTCTGCAGCGATGACAAATGATCCAATCTGAGATTCGAAATTACCTCTCCACTCATTGCGGATTTCCCGACTCCGAACCGAGAGCGGCGGCACGCCTTAAAGCTTAATGGCCCACAGCGTAAATATGACAACTAATAATTCTGTCATAATCCCGCTTGTTAAACATGCCATAATCAAATTATCCATGCCCCCGGGAGGAAAGGACCGAGTGAGCCTTAAACATTGCTCTTCTATAAATCAGTGTAATTTTCAATTATGATGACTTCCTGTGTGACTAACTCTCCACAACAACAAACCCTAGCCCAAATGCGAAACAACGACAACAAGTGACATTTTGGCTCTGCACAAAACAGATTCACTGTCATTTACACGGATCATTTACTTTGCGGAATTGGATTCCTTTCCTATAGGGTAGGATGGTGCAAAACGCACCGTTTAAGCAAAATCGTCAATTGCTGGCGTATGGAAGCTAAAATCAAGAAGAAAGTAATGGTGTTTGGTTCATTACCATGTTTTCTACGAAGATCAAGTGATTTCGAACTACAGAAAGATGCATTTTCATGATTTTCAAGGTATTTTATAAATTGGTTTCAATATGATAGCGGGGCAAAACGCCTGATTCATGGTGATCTGACGCCTGATGATTATTCCTTTATGTTACATCAGAAATAAGGTCGCAATAGAGTGTTAAACTGTGATTCATTAAGTAAAACATCTAAAAAATATACGAAAAGTGAATTAGTTAAATTTTTGCGATATATGCTGTTAAAAGCTTAATTTGAAGTCGACGATTTTAACAACTGTATCATATTTTGCACAAAATGCTATTTTTTAAGGGAATCAGTAGGTCAATATATGATTTTATGATCAAGAATCATTTGCGAAACCTCAAGTTGAAAACAAACACAATCCGTTACCCGGAAAATGCATCTGAGGAAAAGTTATCGCTGTTTTTCTATAAGTGGGCATTTTACCCCAGGGGTGCATTATGGGCTGTTCTCCCTTATAGAAGCTTCGTTCCTTCAACCAACGAACAAATCCGATACGCACCGTGAAACAGCAATGTGTTTGCTTGCTCGCCTGAATCCTTTCATATGAATTCGATTTGAGAACACAGCTCAGGCTTCCTAGGCGAGGGGAAGACAGGGCAAATATTTACCCCTTTCTTTTGCCTTTGCCATTGTTGTAGAGTACAAGCATTTTCCACGGTCGTATCCTTGGGCGCGGGAATCGAAACAGACGGTATTCGGTGAGGGTTCGTTCCGGAAAAGTCGTTCGTTTCTCGTTAGGCTGCACCGCGGAGAGGAAATGTATTGTGGAATGAAAAATCACATTCTGGGTGCGCATTGCAACAGTGGAAGACAGTGTTACAACAATATATGTAGGTACCGTTCATTGCTAATGTGGATATGGTAGAGCGGGAAACGGATCCGGATACCGAGGAGTGTATAAATCATACACGTTTCTAGCGTTGTTTCAGAGTAGAAACATACAGGGGTATGATACGCGATATCAATTTCTGCCGTATATTACCTAGTCAACTGGCGAGTGTATCATTTCGTGTAAACAATAAGGGAGAATAATTTTGAATTTGTTCCGACGGCTATTTAGAAATCTACGACCAACTGTCTTTAATCAGTTTGTAGTAAGTTTCTCTATCTACTATTACTAAGATAAAGCTTTTCATAAATTAGTCGTTCCTCGAATGGTGGAGGATCGGGATTCTGGTATTTCCCTCTGTTGTTGTGCAAGGATTAATTGAGGACTGCCCATGAACTAAGAAAATAGATTTTGATAGAATTTTGATTCTCCCTTCCCTTGTTTGAATAATCGTTCATACAACACAAAATGACACCCCCTCTCCATAGATGCCAACGTGAGTTTTAAATTACAGACAGTCTACTATTACTAACTTAAAGGGTTAAATTGTATCACTTAGAAGTACTCGCCAAAAATAAGGCTCTAAACCGATTTCATGAAATTTTCAGGGAATGTAATACTATAGGGGTAATGGATGTAATGTTGGCCTAAATGCCCCTTATTTGGGCCCATACATTAATTCAGCAATCGACTAAATTTTCAATAGCGATCAAAAATATCCATTAGTACCGTCCCAATGACGCGTTCATCTAGATAAAATTGATAAATATCAGATTTTTTGCAATGGGTCTGATCTTAGATCCATTGGCCAACATTAGAGCCATTTTCCCTATATAAGCTTGGTTTACGTATCTAAGGACTGTTGTCGAAAAAAATGCAACAGACAAAAATGCTACTCTGTTATTGCCAGACCAGCTGTAATTACACAGAGAACCAATAGACGATGCTTGGTACTAGCAATCATCCTCAATGTGAAAAAACTGGTGATCTCAAACTAGGCAATATCAGCGTCGGCCGCGCCCGAACACAGGTCAAGAAAGAAAGGGGTAGGAATGTGTTGACGTGACACTCGCTTTGATGGAAGCCGAGAACACCTCTGCACTTCCACGAGGAATCACTGGGATATTGGGTAATAGGGTTGGGTTTGCAGCAGGGTTCGTTTTGGTAAACGATAAGCTGAATTGATGTCGAAACGATAATATAACGCGAAGAAGCTTGGGATTGAACCCACGGTCCTCTGCTCTCTAAGCAAAAACTTTTGCCACTAGTCAGACGAGCTCCTTTTTAACCATCGAGTTGCTGTTATTACTATGTAGTTATGTTAACAACTAAAACGATTGACAAATCTTCAATGTGGATGGGCTTGATATTAGACTCATGATGTTCTACTCAGTAAGCAAAAATGGTTGCTCTAAGGCCACCGAGCCTCTCATATCACATTATACCGTTACTCAAGTTGTTATAACTATTCAAACCCGGCTCCGACGACAACGAAAAGTTGTACAGAATACACGATAAACAAGCGATCTTCCCATACATTTTTAATATGAAAAGACCTGGGACCGTGTTTTTCTGCTCAGTAAGCAAGCCACTGCCACCGACGATCTTTCAAATCCGAAAACTAAAAGCAACGAAAGAGTACTTAGGCTTTCATTAAGTTCCACTTTCACGCGACATTCAATGCTTCGATTTGGTCGTGCCTCCTAGTGTCTTACATCATAACAAGCTATGGCCGACGTAACGATTGTTAAGACCCTGATTAAACAAGATATTAAAATGAAATTGTGTTCTCGAATTTCACTTTGTATGTAATGAACAACAGAAATACGCGATTATTCAAAAACCTAGATTCAGCGGTTGATGGCTAATTTTAAATATACTAACGGTACTGCCTACGGCAACTACGACGGCGATTACGAAAGCAACTACGACGGTGAATACGACGGCGCCTACAACGACGAAAACAGTGCGTTTGTAACTTACCATTTGTCTAGGATATGACACCTTTGCACGGCACCTCCACTTGAGCCTCATGTCTGCTATCTGTCACTGTTTGCAAAAATATCTAATAGCAATTACCTTTGTTGTAATACGTCCTGCGTTGCTATGGCCATCTGGGAGGAGGTCCGCGTCTAGTGCTTTCCCCAGCAACCGATCACGGCAATCAGCTATCGCCCGTCAAGTCTTGGGCGTATCCAGTGAGGCATCCTTCAGCTTGCTCACAATTTTCAACACTGGCGAGAGACCAGCAGACGAGCACTTTTGCTGATTCACGGCAACGTTGGCCATTGAATCACCACCAAAACTCGCGGCGAACACATTATCAGCACTTTCCCCGGCTAATTCACCAACCGGACAGTGTTCAAACTCGCACACGGTGACGAGACTCTCGATAGAACAACACGCCGAAAGCGTGACTTAAAACCGGCCTCCCGGTAGGCAATGAGAATCACAAGCACACTTACACACCGCTGGTTACAAAAAACACACCCTCGCAAAGAAACGGATCCAATAAACGTCACTCTCGCAAAAGCAAACCCGCCGTTTTCGAACGGCAAAAAAAGGAACTCGGTGAGCAATTTTGTGATACGGAATTTCCACTGAAAATCAACCGGGAATGCACGAATTTCACCACACCCAACTGCGAAACACGCTCAGAAGCACTTTTGATACACTTTTGGTATCAATTTCGGTCGAAAACACTTAATTTTTTGCAAAAATTATTGCGAGTGAATCAACATCGACCGTGCCGAGCTCTTTCACGCACATTACAGCGGGTAAGTAAACTTAAATTAAAAATTATCACTCGCGATGCTTCAAATTTCTGGTCCGGGAGAAACAAAAAATCCAACAACGCAGATAGTGACATCTCATCTGAAGCTTGCAAACATGATGAATCACGTTTTCTTTCTCGATTCTAAAACTTCCCGGAAAGCGGTAAAACCACCAATCACACACGTATAACCGTCCGGGAGGCAGAGTGCCAGCGCTAATCCGGCAAATGCCGCCAAAAACTATGAAAGCGAACGCACGCACAAAACAGAGAGCAAACTTAAAACACAACCGTATTCGAAGGGGTTCGAAACTGCATTCCGGGCATTTTTGAAACTCTCAGGGAATAAATAAACACATAGGTGAATTTCAGTGTTCACTCGGCTGTCGACAAAAGCAGGCCACTCTCGATGTGTGAAACACGATCGTCTGTTTTCTCGACAGCAACCATTGTGTGGTCCTCCTCATTGTTTTTCATCAGCAGTTCCTTCGATCGATGCGTCGTCGACTTTGGAAAGCAACCGTTTAGTGATGAGTGTGTAAGTGCTGACCACGTTTTGCATCCATTTCTGAAATGGAAGGGCTCTGACCCCCGTTGGCGTAACTGCTATATAATTAAACCACTAGATGTGGCTCCAGTTCTGATGGAGGAGGCGTTTTGGATAGCGGAAGATATAGTGTTTATTGTGTTGTACCTTTTGACTATAGTTTTAAGATGTATTGTATAGTGACCAAGAATCCTCGGCTCTGTAAAGCTAATTCGTTTGAGCCTTATCAACTAAATTAATAAACAACACAAAATAGGGGAATTTAAAATTTCTCGGCAACCTAAGTAGTGACCATCTTTCTATAGCCTTTTTCTCTAAGGAACGCACACATATACAGAATTGCCCGAGTAGCACACTTTCATTACAATTAGTTACAGCAACTTGTTTATGACTGAAATAAGTCGTATATAAGTTTCTACAATTGATTTGTGACAAGCTTGCTACTAGGGCGGTTTGCTTAAAATTTTTTGCTGCCAGCTGTTCTAACAATTTAAGTCGAAAGAATTGTCAAAAACTATTTTGAAACGCTTTTACAATGCTCCAATCTTCTCTAGTGAGAGCGACTATTGGGGGAACAGCATCTTTTTATTATGCTACCTTTCTATTTGAGCTACGAAGTAATCAGCTGTGCTTTCATCGGAAACTCGCAATCAGCAGCATTTTGTAGTGCGTGTGTTTCATTTCAAGAAAACCCTGCTAGATTGCTTTTTCTCAGTGGTAAACATATAATCAAATTGAAGCTGAAAGCCTAAAGAATAGTTTGAATGCTTTCAGCGAAGTGTTTTCTAAAGAAAATCCAGTGAAATCAGCGTTTCAATTTGGGTTGCCGAAAATAGTATGTCATGTCGAAGCCGTCATTTCCCTTATTAGCTATGTTTTTGCATAGTTGGTTTATGGGGTGTTTACATCTGTGCGGATTTACTGGCGCTAGTGTACTAGCCAACTAGCACGAATTTCAGTTGCTCTTGAAATCTCATGCTGGTAGACGCTGATGCCCTGTTTACATTACCCAAGTAACAATTTCCAGTTGAATAAACGCTTTCGTTTTGATTTTGTTCAGCTGCATGTTGAATAATAATTGCACAATGTGTTCACCACAACTTTTATAAAACTCTTGTTTACACTGGTTTGGAGAACCTATACAACTGCAACACAAAGGTGTTGTCTAACGTATTCAGCAAAACGTTTACCCAAAATCAATTTCTTGTTGAAGAAATGCTTCCATTGTGATTTTATTCAACTGCATGCTGAATAATAACTGTACAATTTGTTTATTACAACTTCTGTAAAACTCTTGTTTACACTGGTTTGGAGAACCTGTTCAACTACATCATTATATGTATACGCGGTATAGGAGTAGAAGCAACTTTTATACAACGTTTATAGATACATATTTAAACTCAAGCTTTATTATTTTGGTGAAAGCTCTTATACAACGTTTGTAGACACTTCTTGACAGCTGCTTTGAAATTTAGTAGAGAGTAAACCTGAGAGGCGTTTGTTGCACTCTTTTATGACTCCTAAATAATCATTGTACAGCAAGCGGTGAAAAGCGTTTATAACACTTTTCAATGACTCCTTAATAACCGGATAGAAACAACTTTTATACAACGTTTATAGATACATATTTAAACTCAAGCTTTATTGTTTTGGTGAAAGCTCTAATACAACGTTTGTAGACACCTCCTAACAGTTGCTTCGAAATGTATTAGAGATTGAACATGAGAGGCGTTTGTTACACTCTTTTATGACTCCTAAATAATCACTATACAGCAAGCGGTGAAAAGCGTTTATAGCACTTTTCAATTACTCCTTAATAACCGTTGTGTAAGTACTCACAATATTCACAGATTAAAATTAGTTTAACAATTGTCGTGGTACGCCAAAATAATTGCTTGTACAGTTTTTATTAATTTAATTTATTTGTACACATTGAAAAAATATGTAATTATGCCATAATTCACATTCTGTGATCATGGAGGAAGTAGTAACAAGCATCTGTTTAATCTTTGATTGATATTCTTTCAATTAATCTCTCTAATCATTAATTGAGAGAATTTATCTAGAAATGTTATCGTTGATTATATGATATATGTCTTAAATTAATGTTTGCATTTATTAATAACACCTATATATAATTTACCTCTACTCCACCAAGGGTTTCTCGAAGCAAGATTCGAACTCATGATCCCGGATTGCCAGCAGCTTCTGTTTCCATCTGCTCTATTCTTGAATACATATTTTGATCATATGAGAGAATTATATGAAGCTCATCTTGAGTGACTTCTCTTGCAGTCGAATAATCATTGCCTTATGGTCATATAAACGTGCCTATCACTTGTGCTATTTTTAGCAACAAAATTGTGGTTGGTGGTTGGTCGAACGTAAACAATCATTTAAGAGTGCTCCAAGCAGCTTTTGAAGCTTTTAACCAAATGGCAATACAACTACATTCTTGTTCAGCTCTGGAAGCTATTATTCAACGTTTGATCAACTCAGGTGTTTTATAAGAGCGAGCTTCCAATGGTTTGTTTTGATGCGTTTATTTCACGTTCTATATAGCTCTTGTCAATCAGTTTAACAAAGGTGCTATAAAAGTTATCGTAGGTCTTATAAAGCATATAGGTAAACCGAACGTAAACAATCATTTAAGAGTGCTCCAAGCAGCTTTTGAAGCTTTTAATCAAAAAGGCAATACAACTACATTCTTGTACAACTCTGGAAGCTATTATTCAACGTTTGATCAACTCAGGTGTTTTATAAGAGCTTCCAATGGTTTGTTTTGATGCGTTTATTCCACATCCTATATGGCTCCTGTCAAACAGTTTAACCGAACGTAAACAATCATTTAAGAGTGCTCCAAGCAGTTTTTGAAGCTTTTAACCAAATGGCACTACAACTACATTCTTGTACAACTCTGGAAGCTATTATTCAACGTTTGATCAACTCAGGTGTTTTATAAGAGCTCTCAATTGTTTGTTGGGTATGCTGGTGAGCTTTTTTGCTAGTAGCTGGCTCATTAGCGCTAGTGCAATAGCATAAGTGTAAACACCGCATTATTCAACCTCCTCTCCTAGGCTAAATGCCGGTACCTTGGACTTAACGCTACCCATCAAATCCTGTGCAACACTTGCGCCATCTTTCTTAAAAATTTTCACCCAATCTTTCTTCAAATCCTTGGCGTTTTTTAATACCTTCCCTATTTTCCGGAGCATGCCCTTCATAATCGCCCAAATTTTTTTCTATTGGGCGAAGTTCTGGCGAGTTTGGCGGATTTACCTCCTTCGGCACAAAACAAAACATCGTTGGCTTCTTACCACTCTCATTACCGGTTTCGCGTAATGGCACGATGCCAGATCCGGCCAAAACAAAGTGTCACCTTCGTGGGGCCGGAGGAAGGACAGCACACGCTTCCGCAGGCATTCTTCTTTATATATTTGGCCATTGATGGTGCCGGTCGTAATGTACGGCTTGCTGAATTTGCCGCACTGCTGACGAAAAACTCCAGGCTGGGGATCTGCTAGGTGTCCGCTTGAATGTACGTCTCGTCGTCCATTATGATGCATTTCAGCTGCACCAACCACTCGCACGGTACAGCTTCCTGGTGTGGGATTTGGCCACCGTATTCTGTTTATCGGTTCGGTTAGGGGCCTTCCTTTCCTTGAAGGCATGAAGTCCGGCCTGCTTCATTGTCTGCTGGACGAACCAGACGGAAGAATTGACCTTCTTGGTCACGTCCCGAATCGAAAGGATCGGATTGCACTTGAAGTAACTTCCTTGCGTTCACGGGATCGTCCGTCTTCGCTTTTCTTCCACTGCCAGCTCGTTGCTGGGTCGTCTGGGTCTCTTTGATCTATTTTACCACACGGAACACGGTCGAATTGTTGCTTCCAAACTGTTTCGCGATCCACCTGTGGAACTGGCCTGGATTTTCCACGACCGCACCTATAATTACTTGTCGAAGCACTTATTGCTTGGAAGCCATCTCGATAACAACTTGCCAGATTGTGACGAGATTTATCACATTACATTGCACTCTAAACTAGTTTTACTCAAAATTTCATCAATTTTTACAAATGCAATAAAAAGTTATACACATAAGAAAGTGTTGCATTTTTTTCGAGTAAAATCTTTAATGTCACCCATAAGGTTTTGTACAACGGTTGAATCGACATTTTGCTCTGCTTTCAACCACTAGCCTCTTGTCACTACTTCAAGGACGTTCTGAAGTAGTACAAGACGAATGGGGTCACCTTGGTGCCGAAGGATCTCAATCCCCCAAACACACCGGAGTTGCGGCCGATCGAAAGATGCTGGGCTATAATGAAGCACGAACTCCGTAAGGTGTCACCACGGAACAGAAGTCATCTTTAAAAAAAATGCAAACGCTTTCTAATCATGCATATTTCTGGTTGCATCCAATGCTGCTCCACTCATAACACCCTGCGCTTCAGTTGGCCATCATTTGCCACGTTGTTGGCGCGTCGAAGATCATCCGTCGCAACCAATTTTTCAAACGAAAAACCCGTCAGCTGCCGCTCTATAACTTCACACCATTAGGAATGGGCTCATTTTCTCGCCCGGCCGTGGCTACCCGCAATCATCATCATCAACACCATCACGCCGGGGCTTGGGCTTCGTGATTCCGAAACCCGAAAACTCGGACTTGGCGGTGAATGAGAGGAAACATCAAACTCCAGAAACGAGCAGAAATTTAATAAACACCCTCACTTTTTGCACGTCGAGCGCTCCGGCTTAGTGGTCGTTCCGTTTCTTTCGTTGATGATCGGTCCGTTTCTCGTTTTAGGACGTTTCTCGGGGATTAGGACGAGGGAGAGACGGGAAGATTGCCTCCGGGAGGTGCCTGTGCTTATGGCTTAGATCTGAGGTTCGTCCGGCAGAGAACCAGGCGGTGTCCTTTGAACAAACATATGAAGGTGTTATTCAGGTAATTAATATCATGTTTATAGATGTTTGATGATGATTCCTCACACGGGACTTTCTGGATCGTTTATTTGGGTTAACTCGGACTGAGAGGCAGACGGTGAACGGGGATGGCTTTTTGTTCGGATCTCGGGAGCATTTGGACCGTCGTCGACCGTATGCACTTTGGTGTGGTGGAGAGTTCATTTCGGAGAACCTCCTGCGGCGGCGTATTGTACACTCTCGCACATAATACACATACGGTGATGGAGAGAAGCATTTCTCATTTTTCGAGTCGCTTTTTTTGCTCGGTGCTAGGGAGAAACATATTCAGTTAATAATCAAAAATCATAATAACCATTTGTTATGTTTAAGTGTTTTATGCTTGTAGATTTTTTGGCGGCTCGCGTCGTTTTGCCGTTTAAGCCGGACGGCGGCGGTTGAGCCTCTTTCAACTCTTTGTTAGCCAATCAGTTTGACGCGAACATTAACGCGTTCTTTCTCCCGCGTGCGAGATTGAGCTTCGAGATACACTTTATAGGTGGGTGAGGTATACGGTCAAAGTGAGAGTCGAGCACGCGGTGAACATTTCCTAAGTCAATAGATTTGAGATGGAAAATGGATTTCGTTTAATGGATCCACGTATGGGTTCGAAGAATCCGGGCGCGTGAAGGGGGTGGACTTTGAGGTTGATGCCACTTTGTCTAGGCCGGCGGTGGAGAAGTTGTTGCGTTGAGAGATCGGTAGCAAAATTGTTTTTAACGCTGATAGAGATCGCTCTGAGTGGTTTCGTGGTGTTAGATTGATACTTGAAAGGTTAGTGGCTTCCAGATGGGTGACGTCACGTGACGTTAATGTGCAGTATCTTGACTTTTCCATCGATAGTTCCACGAAGCATTTTAAAATTAAAAGTATGGTTTTGCCTACCAAACCTCGAGGGTCATACTCGATGCAAGAAAGCCTACATATTTTAGTAGCAATATTGAAGGAAGGTTCGATTCCTGGTCCCGTTATAGATTGTTGCAGACTGAATGGGCATGCCACATAGTATACCAGGTGATTTTAAGCTTTTCTTATTTACGGAGCGTTTTAAGAAGATAATTGATAAATTAAAACGACTCGGAAATATAAGGATAGATTGGCACAAAGTCAAATTAGTGAAAGTGAAAGAGTGACCAAAACAATTGTACAAAAACTCATTAAATGGAAAAACGTTCATTCTAAGCATTTTTGTTCTTGGAGATTTGTGTGTATGTGTCTTTTATCAAGATTTTCAGCCGCAATCTGATTCATCTCACAGTTTTTAGGAGAAATCACATCACAAAAATAAATCATTATAATATTTAAAGACTCATTCAGTATAGGAGGCATTACAATTTGAATGAATTTATTACGATTAATATTCTGAAAATGTTTAAGAACAACGTAAAACCACAAAGAACAAACATTGAGGCTCGAACAAAATTTCTGTAAAAACTTGTGTAAAGATTCCTATTCAACTTTTATGCGCCACCAACGCCGACTTCCCCATTTAAAACCCCTCTTTGACAACAAGATGGCGCTGGTGTTGCTCAACTCACACTAGACTCTAAGTGCCGGTAGTGCTGAGTGGTAATTTTCAACCAAAAATGTATCGACACTAGCGCCAAACTGGGCGAAAGTGGAAAATGTATACAGGAAATCAGGAGATGCTAGCGCCAAGTAACGGTGACGTTTCCACAAACATTGAAAAACAAACCAGCGTCCTTCAGGAAGGAGATCAGGGTAGCCAGGATCGAAGGTTCGTCGCCCAGTATGTCGCCGATAATCCCCGAAAGGCTGTAGTGTTGCCGCACGAGCTCGTGCTCGCAGAGGATATGCTCGACGGTGGCTGGATTATTACATACGACACAGGTCTTGCGGAAAACTCCTCTGCCGAAATTGTGTGACAGCCTGGTGTGACCTGTGCGAAGCCTGGAGATGACTCGTTGCTCCTTCAGGTTCCCAAGGTCCTTCCATGGACGCGTGCTCTCCTTGATTTACCTTAGAAGTGGTCCTTGGTTTGCCAACCATTTTTCTTGCCACCTAGCCTGCATGGAAGTTTCAACCCATCGCTTGTTGTCCAGAAGGGGAACTTCATAGGTGTACCTATAACCAGATGGTCCCGCCCCGGCCATTCTGCCAACGTTGGAGTTGCCAGTGATACCACAATGCTGTTTGGGGGGGGGGGGGGGAGGGGTGAGGCATGTCTGATGATCCCCTGAATCCACGGATGAGTGGGCATGTTGGACCGGAGAGCAGAAATTACGCTGTGCGAATGAGTGAGGATTAGGACTGGTCGGTCGGATGGTGTGATTACTGCTTCGAAAATCGCCGCTGCCTCTGCAGAAAAAAAAAAAACAGAGCATTGTGGCGGTAGGCTCAAGCTCGTTGACGAGATCTTTCCCGCAATGCCTATCTCAACTCCGTTGTGCGATTTGGACCCATCCGTAAAACGGTGCGTATGTCTGGGGTACTCGGAGTTTAGCATCTCCGCGACGGAATGTCGGAATAAACTGGTCCTTAATTCGGCTTTCGATGTTTAGCGGTCTCGATTGCCAACTGTTTCCTCCCAGCCAGTGGCTCTTGGCTATTGGGAGGAGGTCGCTATTGGCTGCTGTATGGAGGATTATGTTCCCCTCCTCGAGGAGATAGATCCATTCGTTACCCGATGTTTTTGCCAAGTAGGCAGCCGCTTTGATGGCGACTGCGGTGTCGATTCGAAACAGGAAAGGAAGTACCCGGCTTCGAGGGCAAGAGACCTGAAACTCCCCGGATGTAACCGTTGTAAACCAGTGCAAGGACTTGCAACAGTTTGTCCTTGGCCATTGCTGTGAGCTCCAGACCGTAGAGTAGACGGCTGTCAATAACTGCCTTGGCTACATGCAGCCGGATAGCTCGGTTGTTGGTGCGGTGCGGCATGGAGATTGTTTTGATAAGGTTTAGGTGGGTCTTGCAACTATTCTTAACGCTCTGGAAGTGTTGCGTGAAGGTTAAGTGGCGATCAACTGGAACGCCCAAGATGCGTATTGTTTTTGACGTAAACTACGTCTTACGGGAAGGTACTGGGGGTAAATCAAAAATCTAAAATTGCGACCGTCACGCTAAGGTGTAAGGTTTTGAACACCTATAGCTTTGTCATTTTTAGATAAAATTAAAATCCAAGTACACCCATCGATAGGACATAACTCTCAAAATCTACTACAATAATGCTTTTTCAATTTTACATAAAAACTGTTGAAAAATGTACAACTAAAAATAGATAATGTTATCACTCACTGTTTTCATGAAATTAACGTTCTCCCCAAACCCAGTCGTCATAATCGAGTACCATTTGGTTTCACATCGTGCTTCTTGTATCTGAAAAGATATAAAAATCGCTGCGGGTGAGGAGGTAGCAGCAGCAGCAGCAGCAGCAGCCGCAGCAACAGTAGGAAGGCAGCGGATATCTGCCAAGCGCGCAGCGTTCGAGTTTTTCACCTCGAACCCTGCGCGTCGTTCCCGTCGAGATCTCTGGCTGCTGACGCAATCACTCCGAAGTGGATCAACCTTGCCTGAATGATAATGATCCCGCGTTCTACAAAACTCGATTACTTTTTCGAAAGGACATATCAGCTTTTGTAAACAACGCATTTTATCGTCGGTTCGGCGTAACTGATAGCTCGCCCACGCATACTACTAACATCACTATATTAGGTAGGGGAAAAATTCCCCTATCTGATGGTAGTGTTAGCATGCGTGGGTGAGCTACCAGTTATCCCCAATCGACGATCAATTGCGTTGTTTACAAAAGTGTCCCTTCGAAAAAGTAATCGAGAAATACTCTTGGGCTGTGTCCCAATTGCCAAGTTAAATTTAACTCGTGGTTAAACGTGACATTTTGAAAGTTATAACTCATCTCGATAACTCACGTCACTTTAAACCGCGAGTTAAATTTAACTCTCCCATTGGGACACAGCCTTGGAAGTAAAATTAGGAACCATCCATGAATAACGTAGTATTTGTATAAAGCAATTAACCTCCCTTCCCTCGTAGCGTGTTTTGCTATACCTGTGGCCATGCATGGCCGGTCACAACTTCTGAAACCCCCCTCCCTCTTCCTCACTCAACTACTACGTTATTTATGAAAGTTCCCTAAGCATTGGGCAACAGTGAAAATCAGTAGCACACTCACAAAACGGGTTGGACATATATGCGAAATTTAGGAATTGATCGTGAATATCTCGCGATCAGAAAATGTTAGCTTGAAATCCCTCCATTTAATTCTCGGTACATCTTTTATCTATTGATTGAATTAAAAATATACTAAATATCGCTTTTTTAATGATTTCGTTCGTTTATCGACATCCATTGTTTTGCATAAGAAAACGGGGTATTTTTGTGGTGGAAAAAATACATACAGATTTCTGTACCAAGCACTGAAATTATCAGACGTTACCTTTTAGAGGGTGCTTTTAGATAAGCTATGAAAGTTCATCCTACTTGGAAAATTATGCTTTAGAACGGTTCATGAAATCCCAGATTTTTTGCTGATGGGGGCAAGGCATAGCAAGCCGTTCGATTGCATAATTCTCCAAGTAGGAGGGACTTACGATGCGTATCTCTTAGCATAAATAGAGATACCGTCGAGTTTTTTTTTTTTCAGAATTGATCAGAGTGCTCATTCTCTGCTTGATCGTCAAGCAGTACAGTTCGGTTTTTGCTCGCTCTGTCGAATTGTTTGAAAGTGTCTAGTTTGTTCCAAACGTTCAAGAACAGCGGTGAGGGTAGCTTGAGTGTACCTATTTCGAAAAGGTACGCTACTCTTCCCACCGATCTTGGTAGTACCACCTCCAGCGGACCAAGAAAAGGAAGAAAAATCAGGGCCAGTCCGATGGTACGAGTGGACGTGACGATGCTACCGCGACGAACGTCAGCGTCATCGGTGATTTCGGCGACGCCGTCGACAATGAGAATTCTGCCGGTCCGAAAGGGCCAAAAATGGAGCTTGCTCCACTGGTGGTGAAGCAAGTGCCACTTAACATGCTGATTGGCGATCTCTCATCGCTGGACGTTGCAGCTGAGTTTAAGCTCGGCAGGATCGGCACCAAGCTGATGCTCCATACGAAAGCGGAGTACGAGGTGGCCGTAAAATATTTGAAGGATTCCAAGGCGGAATTCTTCACGCATGACATCCCCGGTGAGAAGCCCTTCAAGGTAGTCATCGGGGGCCTACCAAACTTCGACCCCAAGATGATCGAAGCCGAAATCAAAGATCAGTACAAGCTGGCCCCAATTGCTGTCTTTCGGATGACAAGGAGAGACGAAAACTTGAAGACGTACCCGGATTGCCTTCTCCTGGCGCACTTCCAGAAAGGGACGGTGACGCTCAAATGCGCTGCAAGCCATCCGCTCAATCTACTGCATCATCATACGGTGGGAGCCATACCGTGGCGACCATCGTAACGTAACGAATTGCCAGCGGTGCCTCAATTTTGGACACGGTACCCGCAACTGCAACATCAAGCAACGCTGCAGCAACTGCGCTCGCAAACACGCCACTTCTGACTGCCCTGCGGATGGAGCCATGGCGTTGAAATGCGCCTACTTTGGTGGTGCACATCAAGGTTCCGATAGACAGTGCTCCAAACGCAAGGTCTTCAAACGCATCCGGAAGCAGGCGTCAAGCAATAATCAACCAGGACGCAAGAACGACAAAACCCCAGCATTCAGGACGGAGGATTTCCCGCCTCTTCGTGGTCCCCAGCAAAGGCAAGCGAATTTTCGGGTGCAACCCACTCCCCCTCAAGAAGCTTCCGGGGATTCTGCTTGCCAAATCTCTCAATCCCCCTGGATTCTGGAAACAGCCAACAGCGCAAAACAACAACCCCGATCTGTTCTCAGCGGACGAACTGATGAAAATTTTCGTCAACATGTCCGGTGCTCTTCGTAAGTGCCGCAATAAGCCCGAACAGATCCAAGTGCTCGGTAAGTTCATTATCCAGTATGGCTTTTAAACCGCTTACTATCGTCACCTGGAATGCTTGCTCTGTAAGAGCAAAAGAGATTGAGCTTGCCGACTTCCTCCGCAAGCACAGCATCGACGTGGGCCTTCTTACCGAGACCCATCTAAAGTCCGGCGGCAGCTTCTGGTTGCCTGACCGCAACATTATCCGGCTTGATCGCACCAGCTCCAGGGGGGGGGGGGGTGTTGCGGTCGTCGTCAAGAAAGGAATAAAATACCACACTCTGTCCCTTATTCGCACCTCTATCATCGAGGCCCTTGGTGTGGAGGTGGAGTCGTCGACTGGATACGTCCAGTTCATCGCCGTCTACTGCCCTCGACAGTGTGCCGCCAGCAGTGGACTAGCGGCTAAATTCAAGAAGGACCTGTCTACCATCACCCGTACCGGTTCCCGCTTCGTAGTTGGAGGAGATCTAAATGCTCGCCATGAGGCCTGGCGGAACTACCAGCAGAACTAGAACGGTCGTCTGCTGTTCGACCACTCGCAGCATGGGCTGTACTCCGTTTGGTTTTCGAATGAGCCAACATTCATCTCACTGGCGGGCAACCCATCGACGCTAGGCCTGTTCCTGACAAATGCCGGCTTGTCCAAGCCGGTAGCCTTGAACGAACTCAGCTCCGACCACCAACCGGTGGTGGCTGAACTGGGCTACAATGTGGCCCCTGCTTCAAGTCTGCACAAGGACTACCACCGCGTAAACTGGGCCCAGTTTGGATGCGTGGTAGACAGGCACATCATCGACAACCCGCCGCTTGACACCGTGGAGGACATCGACCGAGCGTTGGAGGGACTCCACCAAGCCATAATCGTGGCTGACGAGGCGTGCGTCCAACGAGTTCCTGTGAGGGGTAAGTTTATTGCCATTAATTCCCACACCCAACTCTTGATTTGCCTGAGAAATGTTCGTAGACGCCAGTTCCAAAAAACCGGAGATCTAGCGAGGAAACGTGAAATGGCCGATCTGAACAAGGAGATTGCTTCCAGAATGTCTCACTCCGGAACGAAAGTTTCGGGCGGCTCGTCCATAATCTGGACGACCGCTCCAGACCATTCTGGAAAGTTGCCAAGGTCCTAAAGACGCACCCAAACCCCTTTCACCACTCAAAGATGAAAATGATGACGATCGGCTCATAATCACCCCTCAGGAGAAAGCAAATGCGATTGGTGAGCATAAAGGGTGATACGGTCAAAATTTGGTCAAGGGAAAACGCGTGTAAATCGGTGAAATCGTTTATTTAAAAAATCAAATTAAATTTCTTTTTCAAGTTCAATTAGTATAAAATTCAGGAAAAATATTTAGTTAGGCTTCCACTTTTCCAAATCCGAATTGCCGGGCCTTACGCTTGACCCCTGCCATCAGATTTTGTACAGCCACCTTGTCCACCTTCTTCGCCGCAGAAAGCCAGTTTGCCTTGAACTGCTGCTCGCCCTTAGCAGTTTTTTGGTCTTCTTTAGGTTCCGCTTGACAATAGCCCAGTATTTCTCAATTGGGCGGAGCTCTGGCGTGTTGGGAGGGTTCTTGTCCTTGGGAACCACCTGCACGTTGTTGGCGGCGTACCACTCCATGGCCTTTTTACCGTAATGGCAAGATGCCAAATCCGGCCAAAACAGTACGGAACAACCGTGTTTCTTCAGGAAAGGCAGCAGACGTTTATTCAAACACTCTTTCACGTAAATTTCTTGGTTGACAGTCCCGGAAGCTATGAAAATGCTGCTTTTCAAGCCACAGGTACAGATGGCTTGCCAAACCAGATATTTCTTTGCGAACTTTGACAGTTCCATGTGCTTGAAAACATCTGCTACCTTTCCCCTTCCTTTTGCCGTATAAAACTCCTGTCCCGGAAGCTGCTTGTAGTCGGCTTTGACGTAGGTTTCGTCGTCGATTACCACGCAGTCAAACTTCGTCAGCATCGTCGTGTACAGCCTCCGGGATCGCGCTTTGGCCGTCGTATTTTGTTTATCATCGCGATTTGGAGTCACTACGATAGTCCGGCTCGTTTTTTGGCTCGATGCACGGTTGTAGACGATACACCCAGCTTATTTGCGGCATCTCGGAGAGAGAGGTTAGGGTTTCGCTTGAAACTACCGGCAACTCTCTTTGTTGTCTCAACGGCTTCCGGTTTTCGATTTCCCCCCGATCCAGACTTCCTGGCTGTCGACAAACGTTCCCCAAACACTTTAATTACATTTGTAACGGTTGATTTGGCAACTTTTAGCGATTTTGCCAACTTTGCGTGCGAGTAGCTCGGATTTTCGCGATGCGCGAGCAAAATTTTGATACGCTGCTCTTCTTGCTTGGACGGCATTTTGACAACTGAAGAGTGAATTCCAAAATCAAAATAAGAGCAACATTCTACACACACACACCTTCAAAATGAGGGGTGTTCAGGTTTTTTAAATGCAAAATTGAAAGAAATACGTCAAGTTGATATTGACCAAATTTTGACCGTATCACCCTTTATTGTCAAATCGCACTTGCTTGGCACCAACATCCAAAGTCCGCTCGAAGTTCAGGATAAGCAATGCGTACTCAATCATGATTCCTCCCCTTGTGCTATCCCTCCGCATGAAGGTTCACTCTCTGCTGGCCGCTGTCTTCAACAAATGCTTGGAACCGCATTACGTTCCAAGTATCTGGAAGAGAGCGAAAATCATACCTATCTGCAAACCCGGGAAGGACCCAACGCTAGCTTCAAGCTACAGACCGATCAGCCTCCTTTCAGCGCTGAACAAATTGTTCGAGAAACTTACTCTCAATAGTTTGCTCAAGTTTGTCGAGGAAAACAACATTCTCCTACCGGATCAGTTCGGGTTCAGAAAGGGGCACTCCACAAATCATCAGCTAGTACGGGTGATGAATAACATCCGAAGAAACAAGGCTATATCCAACTCCACTGCCATGGCATTGTTAGACGTTGAGAAAGCGTTTGACAATGTCTGACACAATGGGCTGGTAAACAAACTTTGTAACTTCAACTTTCCTTTGCATCCTTTCAAACACGTTTTCCATCCCTGCAGGAGTCCCGCAAGGCAGTCTGCTGAGCCCCTTGCTTTACAGAATCTACACTTCTGACATTCCTCCCCTCGGAGACGGTTGCGTGGTCTTCCTGTTCGCAGATGATACCGCAATAGCCGTCAAAGGAAGGATGCCTCGCGAAATAACGAACAAACTTCAACGATGCCTTAACGCCTTTGCTGATTATGCCACCAAGTGGAAAATCAAAATCAATGCCTTCAAAACTCAAACGATCATGTTCCTCCATCGGCAATCGCCCAAACTGAAACCGGCTCCCTCTTGTACTGTAATCATGGATGGCACAAGGGTTGAGTGGTCTGCCGAAGTAACCTATCTCGGGATGTTGTTCTATGAAAAGCTCCTCTTCCGTTCGCATGTAGAGAAAACTGTAGTCAAGTGTTCTGCCTTGGTTAGGTGTCTGTATCCGCTGATTTGTCACAGATTTAGCCTCTCAAGGGTGAACAAACTGGCTGTCTATAAACAAATCATAGCACCTGCGATCCTCTACGCAACTCTGGTGCATAGACTCACAGGAACAAAATTCAGGTCACTCAGAATGGAGTGCTGAGGATGGTTCTTGATCGTCCTTTTGACACAAGAATTTCAGACCTCCACCAAGAGGCGAACGTTCCAAACCTAGATTTTAAAATTGATGACATTAAGACTAGGTTTGTGCAAAAATACAACAAATCAGAACATGCTTTGATAAGTAATTTGTATATAGTAGTTGTAGGTTAGTTGAAGTTGTGTATAGCAGTTATAAGTAGTCTCCTTTTTCCAATTTAAAACAAACCAATCCCACCAAGGTTTTCATTCTCTTAAACAGGCCTAATAGGATTAAGAACTGTGATTAATTATAATTGGATTTCAAATGAACTAAAGTTGAAAAGACACATCTGTGTCACTTGATAACTCATACATGTAAACCACACAAATTCAAGAAATAAGGATCATTTAATGTAAAAGTAAAAAAAAAGTGCGACCTTGTAATTGCTGCTGTTGTCGAGGGTATATTTTCCTCTACCGTATTGGGGTCTATTACTGGTTAATTTCCTACTCGGATTGATGTTGAAATTTGAGGCCATAGCATTTTCTTCCTTTCCTTTATTTAACGTCGGTCTCTGTTCCGCAATCTAGTGCCAATCACCGACGGACATCGATTGTTTGCCATCTATTGACGGCAATCGAATGTGCAGGAAGGCAGCTTCCACACCTGCGTAGGATATCGCACTCATTCACAACATACATGGGCCGGGACCAACGGCTTTACTTCCCTTCCGAAGGAAGACGTGACCAGAGATGTTTATGCCTCAGAAAAATCCCACCGACCTCGGCTGGGATTGAACCCAGACCCATCGGGGTGTTAGAAAGCAGTCACGCTTACCACTGCACCACCGGCGCCGGCTGAGGCCATAGCAGATGAATAGAAATATGTTCCATAAATTTCTATAGAACATTTCATCATTTATATTTGCAGATTTAAAATTTAGTATCGGTTCGTTTTATATTTTTTTTATGAAACATTTAATCTTTCAGAAGCTTATTTTAGATGCTTACCCGTTGCTCTGCTCTTCTAACCTGGCGTGAAAAATAATAACATTCATTTTGTGCATTAATTCCATTAATTTGCCTCTAACTGGATTCATCAACACAATTCCGAAAAATGATGCATGAAGGTTTTACTTTTGTCAATAACTCAAATCTGTAGCTTTTATGCATTACAAACTAAAGCGGGCGTGATCTTGGGATGCTTAGCAGAGCAATATTGAAATGAAAGTTATTAATTCGGTTGTGAGTTAAATACTCACACACAACAGCAAACACAAAAGTGATTATTTTCTTTTTAATTCCACTTAGTATTTTGTATCCATGACAGATACGTATTTCAACTACAATCCCACTAAAGACCCATTGAAATCTAACTCTCATTCTAAACAACTAGTTAGCAAGGAGAAATGCCCAAGGGTTAGTAGCCGTCATAATGAAAGTTATGAATTGGGTTGTTTGTGGAATACTCACAAGAGCAAAAAAGATGAATCTTGGGTCATTAGTTACGTAGGTTTTGATTCGGCATTTTGTCGTTTCATTTTTATACCTGATCTTGACATGACAGGGGATAATTACCTAAGAGGGTTAGATTCCAATAGGTCTTTAGTTGGAATGACACTGATGAAGACTGCACATTGCAGTCGAAATACGAAATAATTATGGATACAAAATACTAAGTGGAATCAAATGGAGAGCAGTATTGCCAAAATGGTAACGTCTATAAAAAAAAAACCCTTGGGAGTTGTAACAGAACATTAAATTGATGGCAGGCTTATAGCTCTAATTGAGACGTAATTCACGTGACAAGTAGAAGTCTGTGATTTATTTCTTGATTGACGGCTACAAAATAACCCATTATTGTATTAACATATATGCTTCTAACAACGAATAAGCAATGCTTTGAAATTATACGACTCATCTTATCTTCACAAAACGGATGAATTTAAAAATTGTCAAGTGCTATCAATACAGCATTATCATTTCTTGTTGATTGCATGATTATTCACATATGTACCCTCAGTATTCAGCAAACAATGTATAGCTCCATTTTGATGTTCAATCATTCCCTGTAATCATGGGAAATAAAGTTCAACATTGCTACAATAAAAAGAAACCTGTAGCAATTCAGAAAAGTGCCTTCCTCATCGGGAAGCATTGCGATCAATCGTCAGCCATTCACACCACAAACAAAATAACAACGAAGCACTTGTGCTAATCTGACTCACTGAAGACTGTGGTCCATCGGCAACGGCCATTCTCATCAGTAGGGCACAATCACACATTTGATGATGAAAAATTGACCATATCAAAAGCACCGGAATTGTTTCCTACCGCTCCATGATAAAGGCAAGCAAATACAATCCGTTACAATGATAAACCCAACGCTCAAATGATGGAGTCCATTTTTCAGCAGCAGCAACAGGCTAACCGCAAAGTGTGAAATAACAAATTCCGTTCTTCTCGTACATAAATCACTTGCCCGTTGCAACGATTCAATCAGGTGCCTTCTGTTGATTTTCAAACCATTCCCCCGATTCCGTGGGAAGTGCCAAGCAAGCACTACACCTTCTGCCCGGCATGGGAAAAATTCCGGAAACGGCACGTTTGTCGCAAAAGTTTAATTAATTTGTAATCAAAAGTCTCGCTAAACAAGCTCTTCTCTCTCCGGCACCGTTCCCATCGGCAATCAAAAAAAAATTGTCATGAAAAATACATAACAGTGTAGGAAAGGTAGGTACTGGCCGTCCGTTAGTTGTTGGGTGGAGAGGAACGACCAG
The DNA here is from genome assembly GCF_037179485.1 of Ochlerotatus camptorhynchus. Lineage (NCBI taxonomy): Eukaryota > Metazoa > Arthropoda > Insecta > Diptera > Culicidae > Ochlerotatus > Ochlerotatus camptorhynchus. The sequence goes on along the minus strand of NW_027041013.1, from coordinate 130,443 downwards.
AAATTTTCCGCAAATAGAGTCACACAGAATAAAAAGAGACCGAAAGAGAGAGATAGAGAGATAGGAAACAGGGAAGAATTGGGATTACCGTAGAAAAGAGCTGACGGTGGAAGACAAAAATCCAATTTAACGGTAGATAATTTACTTCTCCCCACTTTGTCAGCAATTTCTGGACACTTTTATGTACGCGTCAACATCAACAAAGGGAAAGTGGGGCGAGGGAGGGAATATGAAGGAGAAGTGACAACTTTAAAAAAAAGAGAAGATCGGTACTATGAATAAGTGGCTGACAAATTTCATGGGAGTTTGGTAGCAGGGGAAAATCCCACCTTGAGCACTGTGGATCAGCGTGAAAGTGGTTCTGAATGTAATAGTATAATTTGTGAATGAATTGTAGTGGTTCTTCTTCGCGAATTTTTGCTTATTTGATTGTTTTGACGTAGAACTACGTCTTTGTCGACTATACTGAGGAAATCAAAAAAATATGTGTGGGTAAATAATGTTAGGTTTTGAACGCTTGTAACATTGTCATTTATAGATGAAATTAAAATCCAAATACATCAATCGATAGGATATTACTTTTCAAATTTGCTGGAATAAAGATTTTCCCTTTTTTTTTTTTTCAAAAAAACAAAACTTGATAAGTGTACAAATTGTAATTTTATCACTGTTTTCAAGAAATAAACGTTTACTCCAAACCCAGTCGTCATAATCGTCAAACCCCAGTGGGTTTGGAGTAAACGTTTATTTCTTTTTTTTTTTTTTTTACCTTTGGTTTGTTTTTTCCGTCGATCTTGTTTTCCGTGCTGAGCACCAATGCTACCGACGTGCCAGGAAGGCAGCTCCCACACCTGGACCCTACCTATCGACCCATCAAATCATGAACCGGGGACCAACGGCTTTACTTCCCATCCGAAGGAAGGCGTGATCAGAGATGTTATGCCTCAGAACATCCCGGCGGCGCCGACTGGGATTGAACCCAGGCCTGCTGGGGTGAGAGGTAATCACGCTTACCACTACACCACCGGCGCCGTTTACGTTTATTTCTTGAAAATAGTGATAAAATTACAATTTGTACAGTTTTCAAAAGTTTATTTTTTTTAATAGGAAAAATATTTATTCCAGCAGATTTGTAAAGACATATCTTATCGATTGGCGTATTTGGATTTTAATTTCATCTATAAATGACAAAGTACCACTTGGTTGAACAAAGATATAAAACAGTGCCTCTGCTCATTACAGCTTCGGACGGCGTGGCACTGGGTCCTGCAACAAGCAGGAGTAAGTCAGCGTTTAATATGGTGTTACATCTATGCGGATGTACTAGCACTGTGCAAAAAAGTAGCCAGCATAATGTAAGCAGGACATGAGGGTCTACCAGCATTCGCTAGTTGGCTAGTACACTAGCGCTAGCAAATCCGCACAGATGTAAACACTTCTAGTGGTGGATCACAGCGTGATCACCAGCGACGGAGTCGAAGGGTTCAACTAGTACGAAACACCCCAGTGAATATTCACTTCCACTAAGAGATATACGTACCGTTTCAAACTAGCCCGGTGTACCTTAACTATGATGCTTACTATCAAAACATTGAACAGGTGGAGGAACTAAATACGAGCTTTTACTCAAACTGTGAATTGCGATAACCGAATCCCCCTTATTTTCAATTAATGTTGTACTAAGCATCAACTCTTTGATAACCAAACGTTTGATTAGAGAAAAGTCACAGTTTTCTATTTTGCATCATTCTGCGAACATACTGTAAACTACATAATAATGATACATGATAATGTTATGTTAGGCTTGTCCTCCAAAAAAGAGAACAAAGGGGTTCTTAAACCATAGAGGTAACTCTAATAGTACGTTCAGACTACAGAGTTATAACATGTTAAAGCGCTATCTTGATGGTGGTTTCGGTGTTGCAATTATTCGACAACCGTTATAACATGTTATAACTCTAGAGTCTGGACAGCGTTTGAGACTAGTAAGTCCCCAAAAAACGTGCTCAACTTTTTGGCTCAGCTCTGGTACTATCTTCGGTCCCAAGCTAATCGATGCACCCTTCGAAACATAGGAAAATCCACGAACCCCTAGTTTTATCTGTCAAACTTTCATAGCGAATCAAAACAAACATAGTGTAGTACTAGAATTTCGACTAGAATGGGGTACGATTATAGATGTACTTGGAACCAATAGGCTAGTCAAGTAGTGAGCCAATTTAAAATCGTTAGTTTCCATCGGTTGCTTAAATCCCGTACGATAGTTTTACCACTTCCTCTCCTACTTTGCTGACATATGAACCAACATTTTGCTCAATATTGAAAATATCATCTTCTGATAAGGAAAACAACTGCCTGTTGCGTCAGTCCGCATCGTGCTCTCTTGCCGTGCGGATCTATTTGCTTTTTGCTGAAGGAAGTGTTACTACTACCTAAAGCTACAACAAATTTAAATAGCACTTTTCAGTGCTTAACCTGGAAAATTTCTACCTTGTTCAACTTTTATTCCTCTTCGATCCTTGTTTGGACCCTACCCGAGGTAATCCATCTTGGATATCGATTTGGAAAATTCCTCTTCGATCCTACAGATTCTTATAGTAATCTGCTTGGAAGTCGATTTGGATACAAATTTACTGCCGCCATGGCGCCTAAACGCAAAAGAAAGGGGCAAACTCTTGATCCCCCTTCTGATGAAATTAATTTGAGCAATCAATTTGATTTGCTCACGGATGATGAGAATGATCCATCATCCAGGAAAAATTCCAGTAAACTTTCCGGCTTAATGCCAAGAAGAAAAAGATTTCCCATATTGTGATAACCACTTTCGATTTCCGTGCTCTTCGCACGGAACTTTTGAACTTCGTGAAATTTAAGTATTCACTGCAAATTAGACGTCGGGGTGAATACCGTGTATTGGCTGAAACCTTGGACAGATTCAAATGTCTTCTCAAGTATCTTACTAAGAAGCAGCACCAATTTTTTACTTACGACACCAAAACTGAACGTGTGTTCAAGGTTGTCATGAAAGGACTGCCCAGTGGTGAATCCCTGGAATAGATCAAAGATGAGCTGGCAAAATTACTTGGAGTTGTGCCACTCCAAGTAATCAAAATGAAAATGGAAGCCCGTCCTGGCGATTCGCGCAACGGGATTTCTAATGATTTTATTTGGTTCACTTCAAGTCTAGTGAACTAAACAACCCTAAGGCCTAAGAAAAAGTTAGCCTTATGCTCCATGCCCGAGTGATGTGGGAAAACTTCAGGAACACTGGAGGAAATTTACAATCCCACACCCAGTGCCGTAAGTGCCAGGGATGGAGTCACGGAATCTAAAATTGCTACATGCCAGCTAAATGTATGAATTGTGGTGATTCATCTCACACAAAGGACGACTATCCTGTGAGGAAAGATCCTAAGAAATTCACATGTTCAAATTGTGATGAAAACCACACATCCATTTTTTGGGAATGTAAGATTCGTAAAGCGATCCTACAATCTCGTTCTAAGCGTCTGGTAGAAAACGCTTCACGTTCCCGACCAGGTACAAATTCCTCTGCTGTTAACAACGATCAGCGAGAAAAAAAATCTACATTCGTACCCGTAGGTACAAATATCACCCCTGCTTCAAATGTTTCATCTATACCTGCGATGGAGTTCGAATTCAGTTTGCGGATGAAGTTAAATACCTAGGTGTTGCTTTGAATATGAAACTGAACTAGAACTCTCATCTGGACAAGGTTATCACTAAGGCTACAAATGCGCTATGGGTCTGTAGTACAGCTATGGGGGAAAACGTGGGGACTACGACCGAATACGGTACACTGGATATATTCGGCCATAGTTCGACCAAAAATTACCTATGCTTCACTGATATGGTGGCCCAAAACAAATGAAATAACCGCTCAATTGAAGTTAAGAAAAATAGAAAGACTTGCTTGTATATCAATGACAGGAGCAATGAGAAGCACATCATCAGATGCTTTGGATGCCGTTCTCAATATTTTGCCCTTACACCAATTTGTTAAACTACAGGCAGCAAAAAGTGCTTTACAGTTTAACCGTCAAAATAGACTTTTAGAGGTAGGGCAGGATTGTGTGTGGTTAAACCACGCCGCCATACATGGGAGTGTGGTGGGCCAAACATACGTCCAGGATCTATTGTATTTTACACCGACAGAGTCTTTGGCCCTGAAGTCAGTAATTTTTTTTCCAATGGGACATAGTCCCACAGTATTTCAGGCAGAAATACAAGCAATCATAGAATGTGCAAACATCTGTCCAACAAGAAAATACATTTGGTAATTTAAAGGGTGTCCACGATGAAATTGCCACACACAAAATTGATTCGCAAAATTCGAGTTTTCATCCGATTGCCATCAAATTTTCAGGGATTGAGAAATAACTATTAAACTTCATTTTACCATTTTACTTACAGTTATTTTATTTACAGTCCATACGCAAATGCCCGCACCTTGGCCTTAACCCCGGCCATAAGATTCTGCACAACCTGTGAATCAACCGTTTTTTGCATGTAAACCCATACTTTCTTCAGTTCCTCGACTGTCTTCACTACCTTAGGTCGTTTAAGAAGGTGCTGCTTCATAATCGCCCAGTACTTCTCGATGGGGCGGAGCTCCGGAGTGTTGGGAGGGTTGAACATTTTCGGCACGAAATTGACCTTATTGTCCGCATACCACTTCAGCACGTCCTTGGAGTAGTGGCATGAGACCAAATCCGGCCAGAAGATTATTGGAACGTTGTGGGCCTTCAGGAGAGGAAGCAGCCGCTTCTGGAGGCACTCTTTTATGTACACCTGTCCGTTCATCGTGTCCTGGGTCACGAAAAGTGCACTCCGCTTCCCGCACGTGCAGATGGCTTGCCAAACCAGGAATTTCTTTGCAAATTTGGACATCTTCTGAGTGCGGACATGCTCCGGAACGCTGAACTTATCCTTGGCCGTGAAAAACAGGTTGCCGGGGATCTGTTTGAAGTCGACCTTCACATATGTTTCGTCGTCCATGATGCAGCATTCAACTTTCGTCAGCATGTTGAGGTACAACTTCCTGGCACGGGTTTTGGCGGACTTGTTCTGCTTCTCGTCGCGATTAGGGGCCTTTTGTACCTTGAACGTTCGAAGCCCAGCCTTAGTTTTGGCCTTCTGGACAAAACTTCGGCTTAGGTGCAGCTTCTTAGCCACATCCCTAACGGAGGCGTTCGGATTTCGGTTGAAGGCCCCAACTACGCGGTTGTGATTTTTGGTGTTGTACGGAATACTTTTTCCTTCACTTCTGGGCTTCCGATCGGTGGTCAACCGTTCCTCGAACCGCTTAATCACTCGCGACACCGTGGAATTCGCGATTCCCAACGTTTTAGCGATGGAACGATGCGAGAGATCCTTGTTCTCGTGATGAATGCGCAAGATTTTATCACGCACGAGCTGTTCTTTCGACTCCATTTCCGCGAGTTTTGATCACAGGACTTTAAAACTTATAGGATGTAAATAATGCACTAAATCCACCCAAATTTTCATTAAATTCTACCCAACGGTTAAAAAGTTAGAACAATTTCATAGTGTGGCAATTTCATCGTGGACACCCTTTACAACTGGTCTGATGACTGGTCACTGCCCTAGCAGATATCACTTATATAAAATAGGAAAAATTACGTCTAGCGTCAATTTGAAAACGATACTGCTGAACATATACTCTGCAGCTGTGGAGCACTGTTCAATCAAAGAATGTCAATATTTGGAAAAGGGATATTAGAACCCTTTGAAGTTTGGCAATGCAATTCAAAAACTGGTATTAGACAATATAAAACTAGTTGTGCCTGATTGGGACAGCGTGCAATGTCAACAAATGTCTATCACACCGATGTCAAATGTCTAATTTTATTTATTTATTTAATTAAATCTTCAACATAATGTTGTACAGATATTTTCTAGGCTACAAAGTAAAAAAATAATTTTAATATCACATCAAAGTGGATGCACTTCAATCGTGTCGAAAATATGGCAAAATTATCATTAATACAGTGTATGAACTGACATTACGTTGCTTTTAATGCATTTGTTTATTTCTGTTGCCATAAAAATTACATGAGATTTTCGACATGACTGAAGTGCATCCTCTTGGATGTAATATTAAAATTTATTTTTTGTTGTGTATGTGTCGAATTCTATGTCTGTAAGTAGACTTACTAATGTTAAAATCATATACATCAAACGTTTCATTAAACACACGACAGCAGAAAGTCCACGGTTCGTTGAATCCATAGTTAATCCGATGGGTAGGTTGCCACAGAAGCGTGTAACTACGTAGAACTCTTTGAGGAGCATTGATGTAGATTTGGCTCACAAGAGAGTCACCGTTAAGCAATCAAAACACGAAGAGTCGCTGAAGTAGTTTCCTCCTTGCTACCAACGTGTCCAGGTCAATCAGCCTGCACCGTTCTTCGTAAGGCGGCAAATTTACCGAATCGTTCCAGGGCAAAACACGTAAAGCGTATCTTACGAAGTTTCGCTGAATGGCTTCGATTCTGTTAGCTTGAATAGCGTGAAAGGGAGCCCACACAACAACAGCATACTCTAGAAGACTGCGGACGAGAGCACAGTATAGTGATTTCAGCGCGTAGATGTCCTGGAATGCGTTTGTGTTTCGTTTCAAGAAACCTAATGTGGCGAATGCTTTAGCAGTTATCATAGAGATGTGCTCATTGAATCTGACTTTAGAGTCGATGATAACACCCAAATCCTTAACTGAAGAAACGAAGAGCAAACTACTGAATCCTATCCTATAGTCATGTCGTAAGGGCTCGCGTGAACGGCTAAAAGATATTGCGCAGCATTTTGTGACATTAACCTGTTCAATGTACACCAGCGCAAAAGGGAATCAATATCCTTCTGGAGTGCGCAACAGTCAAATCTTGACTTAATTGTACGAAAGATCTTTAAGTCATCGGCGAACATAAGTTTCGAAAAACACAGTCGACTACACAGATCGTTCACGAACAGGATGAAAATTAAAGGCCCCAAATGGCTACTTTGGGGAACAACAAAGGGAATCTCGAAACTAGGCGAATTTACACCGTTAATGCTCACATAGGTTGAGCGGTCAGTTAAGTAAGACTGTAGCCACTTCGTGGCCCAATTAGCTAATCCCATACACCTCATTTTGTCCACTGCAAGCACATGTGGAACCACTTAGATCGCATCAACTTGTCGTCGTTTTTCAATGGAGTTGATCAGCGAGTTGACAAACACCATTAAGTTGGTTGTTGTAGAGCGTTTCCTCACGAAGCCGTGCTGATGTTTGGTAATTATTGGCCTAACCGCTTGATATACGACCTCATGTACGATCTTCTCCAGAGCTTTTGGGAGGCAGCTTAGAATCGAAATTCCGCGATAATTTTCAACGTTGTGGATGTTTCCAGCTTTGTGAATTGGTGTGATGGACGCAACTTTCCACATTGTGGGGAAAACACCACTAACTAGCGAACGAATGAAGATAATCGACACAGTTAAAGCGAGAGATGCAGAAAATTTCTTAATGAACGACGGCGGCAAACAGTCTGGACCAGGGCCTTTAGAAGGATCTACAGATGAAAGAACTTTCATCACCTCTTCAACAGATACATTCAACTGCGGCAAATGCAAGTTGTAATGAGCTATTTATGCTGCTCATCCAGTCACGACGATCATCCGGAGAATGAGCAGGAGGGGTAGTCGAAAAAACATCCTTGAAGAATTTTGCGAAGAGATCAGAAGCCTCTTTCTCGGAGTCAGCACGAGCTTCTTTATAGGACACATCGAGTGGTATACCGCCATTCCGCCTAAGTTTCTTCACGTAGGTCCAAAAAGACGATGGATCCCACTTTGCCTCCGACTCAATGCGCAATACATATTCATGGAAAACTGTGTTCAACCGGCTGGTGTAGTGCTCCTCTATGTCGTGAAGTAATCACCTGTTTTCCTCAGTCCGTTGTTTGAAAAGACGTTTCCTTGCTTTCCGTAACCTGTTTCAGAGGTTCCTAAGTTCCGTTGTCCACCATGGTTAATTGTAGTGAACACGGAGGCAATGTCGTCGAATAGGAGTATATTCGTGGATGATATCGAAAATGGCACCATAAAACCGGAAAACAGCATCGTCAACGTCACAATCAGTCAAAAGCGTCGTCCAGCCTATCGAGCCTATCCGGGCGTTTATAAGGGGTTCATTGCAGAAGTTGAAATCGTAATAACAGCGGTCCAGCCCAACGTCGTCAGTATTACGAAGGTAGTCAAATTTGATGATAAAAGATTTGTGATGAGCGTCGAGTTTAAAAATTCCACAGGGCGATTCGAAAAGTTCGATTCTGTCAGTATCACTAACGAAAGCCAGGTCAAGTAATCTCTCGTTTACGTTACGTACATCCTGAACCTGCTGTAATTCACATGCAAGGATCGACTGGGTCAAAGCGATTTCTTGTTTAGATGAAGCGTTGGTCGGGATGTAAGAATTCATGTCGGCATCAAATTGCCATGATAGTCTAGGCAGATTATAGTCTCCCAAAACTATGACTGTAACGGTAGTTTCAGCAAGCTCACACAATTCTTAAACACAAGATGCATGATTGGAGTACATGGCGCAGTACAAGCTAGGCCTTAAGTAGACGCAACATATGTAGACCGACTGCATTGGCAACGAAACACGCACGGCCACTTGCTCTAAACAGTTGGCATTAACTAGTGGAACCAACTTACAACGTAAATGCTTTTTGACACCGATCAGTACGCCGCCACCACGTAGCAGTTGAGATGTGGCTGGATTCCGATCGAGACGATAAATCACATAGTCGGACGAGAGTTCAGAGTTTAATATGTCGCTGCCAAGCCACGTTTCGGTCAGCGCAATGACGTCATAGTCACAAGATGATAATGCCAAACGAAGATCGCTAGTTTTAGTTCTTAATCCGCGGACATTCTGGTAAAAAATTGTGAGGGGGAGCGCATCTGGTGGATTCGGACGATGAAGTGCTTGAACCATTTTTGCGGGATTAGAGCAAGAGCCTACTTGCTCGCATTCACTGTCTCGGAAGCTGACGATGGTAGTGGGTTCAATAGGACTGGCTTTAAAAAATCCCGTTTTTTACCAGTGTCTTTGAACTCCCGGAATCTTATGCCAGAGGGCCATGTGTCCAAACACATTGCTTTGGATTTCAGATCCGCTGCCATCCCAACTTTGTAGGACACGAGTGGATATGTGACCAGCACCAAAATAAAATGGGTAAGACAAAAATATTCCTAAGTAATGGACGCAGTTGTAAAAAGGCTCTACAGATAAGAAAAAAAAAATAGCTCCTGATGAATGTGGGCGTCTTAGTGGAATACCTGTATAATGAGAGAGAGAAGGATTAGTATTTTCCATTTAATTCCACTACTTTATTTGCTTATCCTTGAGAGATACGCGTATTTCGTCTACAATGTGCAGACTTCTTCAGTGTCTTGTACTAATACTCGACTGTTATTTAGTACAAGACTCGAGTATTAGTACAAGACACTGAAGAAGTCTGCACATTGTAGACGAAATACGCGTATCTGTCAAGGATAAGCAAATAAAGTAGTGGAATTAAATGGAAAATACTAATCCTTCTCTCTCTCATTATAAAAAATAGCTGTTCCCCTCGCTGCTAACAATGTTCAACGAGTTAATGGAGCCACCTATGCTGCTTGTGCAGCATGTAGAAATCAAAATACTAGCCAACGTTATTCTAACGAAAATTTTGACTTCCTATTACTGCTCCTAAAATGGAATTTTTACAGAAATCATGAATTGACATGATTACTGATATACTTTAAAATAACTCCATGTTTGATGCTGTTCAAACTGGAGTTAAATTTTGTCATGACATTGAAATTCAGTAATGGATTTTAAATCATTAAATATTTTAAATTGGAATGCTCGATCTCTTAAAGATAATGAAGACGAGCTATTCAATTTTTGAGAGTTCATAACGTGCATATTGCCGTAATAACTGAAACGTTTCTCAACCTGACTAAAAGGTTAAATGGAACGCAAATTATTTCATTTATAGAAATGATCGTCTTGGTGGAGCCTGTGGTGGCGTTACCATCGTTGTTCATAGACGAATCAAACATAATATTCTCTTCATTCAGAAGTTTTTAAAACTTTGGGAGTTTCTGTCCAAACAAAATTTGGACAACTTACGTTTATAGCTGCCTATTTGCCATTCCAATGCGTAGGTCAGCAAAAAAAAAATTTGCTCAAGGGTGACTTTCAGAAACTTACCCGTCATAGGTCTAAATTCTTCATTATTGGTGATTTTAATGCAGAACACCGCTCATGGAATAATGCTCAAAGCAAATCCAATGGTAATAAAATTCTCTTTGATGATTTTTCTGCAGGTTATTGAGCAATTCTCTACAGATTGACGAATTTTTTAATATTTTTTAATTTGTCGGCTCCGATTTTGATGAAAATTTTGCACAGTTGTTCTGTTTTAGTAAAAATTCCAATTTGTGCTATCAGTTTTTCAAATTGAATCACGACTACTTTTCTAACAGGGCCTGTGTAAAAATAGTACTAATGAGTTAAAAAATATATATTGCTGAAACGTTGTTGGATTGACTTGGTGTCTTCAGCAAAGTTGTAGATATTATTTTTGCAATAATGTTAAAAATATACACTGTAACAAATTTCGTTTGTTTCAAAGAAAAAAATTATATTTGTTATTAAAAAAGTGCATTTTTGAAAATTTTCGTTTTAAGACTCATTGAAGCTCATTAAAAACACATGTTTTTCAACCGTGTATATTTTTTCAAGAATCGCATTTTAATTTTGCACAACTTTCCCGAAGACACCATAGCAATCAAGCACGCCGTTTTTGCCATATAGGTATGTTTATTTCATTAGTGTTTTTCTACACAGGCCCTATTGAAAAGTTAGGATTCATTACATCTGATACCATCAAAAGGTATCGTTACCAACAAAACTAAAAAAATCATTTGATGAATATTGAGCTAGAACTAAATAAAAGTGATATGATGTCCAAACTAGCGACCCTTACTGAAGGAGCAATTCCTTCTTAACGGTTATAAGTCAAATACTCAACACTGAAGTAGTGAACACCAAAAACATCTGTCTGTACCTAATGTAGAAATTGTACCTTTCGATCTGATACTTAAATGAGTTTAAATGGTGAAAACAAGCAGTTGATCACAGAGATTGCTTTTTACCGCATACATCTTAAAAAGTTATCATAGGAAATAAGTGTAACACCATTTGGTTTAAAGGTTAGCATAACCTTCAGTTGTATTTCAATGAAATCATTTTTAAAGATTATTATTTTTTAATACAGGAAGCAACGAGACAAACGCAATGTGGAAAACTACCGTGGGATTACCTCGCTTGCGGTCGAATCTAAGTTGTTTGAGTCGCTGTTAAATGAGAGATTGTTTGCTTCCTGCAAGCATTACATAAGTACATGTCAACATGGTTTCTTTCCTGGCCGCTCCGTGGAAACTAATGTCGTCAGTTTTACGTCGTTCTGTATGGAAAATGTATGCAAGAAACTTCAAGTGGATGCTATCTACACTGATCTTAAAGCTGCGTTTGATAGAGTTGTGCACGACGTTCTGCTAGCAAAGCTTGAACAAATTGGATGTTATGTTTTCTTCTGTAGCTGGCTTAGATCGTACCTCGTGCAACGGGAAGTTACTGTATGCATTGGAAACTACTAATCGTACTGTTTCTCGGACAGATCAGGAGTTCCACAGGGTAGCACTTTGGGACCACTGCTCTTCTCTTTATTTGTGAACGATGTAACGTTTGTTCTACTACGTGGAGGTAAATTGTTTTTTGCCGATGACTTGAAGATTTATCTAGTCGTTCGAGGCTATGCCGACTGTTTAGAACTACAAAACCTTCTTGAAATCTTTAATGATTGGTGTGAACGTAATTTTATGGTCCTGTGCGTCTCAAAGTGCTGCGTAATTAGTTCCCGTCGAACTAGGACTGCCGTTTTGTTTGATTATAACGTTGCTGGGACTGCAGTTCAACGTGTCGATCACGTTAAAGACCTCGGTGTCATGTTGGATGAAAAGCTCACATACACCCGCCACTTCTCAACCACGATCGACAAAGCTAATCGACAACTTGGATTCATGTTCAAGATATCTAAGGAATTTCGTGATCCTCTGTGTTTTAAAGCCCTTCACTGTTCATTCCAGTAGTGAGTGTACTACTGGAATTCGCGAGTGTAGTTTGGAATCCCTACCAAGCTGTATGGAGTGGACGATTCGAAGCTGTTCAACGCAAATTCGTCAGATACGCACTGCGCTATCTTCCATGGAGTGATCCGCTGAATTTGCCACCGTATGCTGACCGCTGTCGTTTACTGGGTTTGGATACTCTTGCTAACCCAAGTAACAATTTTGGTTTTATGAGGGCTCTGAAGACCATGATTTAAGCTTGTAGAATGCTTTAAAACCGTGATAAAACTTGCAATGCTACTAGGGAAGCGACGAAACATATCGCAGGTCGTCTTCGTTGCTAAAGTTTTACTCGCAGAATATGATGTTCCTAAATTACTGGCCAAAATTAATCTGTATGCTCCTGACCAAACACTCCGTCCGAGAACCTTGCTACATGAAGTAGTGCATGCAACCAACTATGCTGCAAACAGTTCCTTTGTCGCCATGATTCATCAATTCAACGAAGCCTCGGACCTATTTGACTTTGACATCAATGCCTCCAGGTTTCGTCATCGTTTGCTGTCGGCCAATTTTTAATTTTTAACGAGTGACTACATTTAGATTTAAGTGTTCCATTGAGACTATTGAGTAAGATGGACTATAATAATAATAATAAATAAATAAATAAATAAATGTACACCATATTGAGGAATTAGAAGTAAATCACACATGTCATATGATAGTTATTTGATCATTTTCTTTTTGCTCGAATTTTGTTCTACCATTTGTGTTGTATAAGAGCGAAGACAACAAATCAAGAAGACTGACAACTCTTCCATTTTCTCATACACGCAAACCAAAAATCTATTACAATGAATGTTAGTTTCGTTTCCTATCATCCTCTGTTCATGAACATCGCAGCGAATGTTAGAAGTTGACCTTACAGGCGATGTAATGGTTTTTTGTCTTTTTCATTTCGTGTTCTATCTACGCTTTCGACTATACCAGTAAGCTTGTAGAACGACGCACATTGTAGAACATTGTAGAACGACGCACACACTTGCCTCGAATCTCTCCAGCAGAAAAAGCATACGAAGTCGAGTATGCGAGAAAATGAGCGCATCATGTTTGCTTTTAGGCTATTCATATTCAGGAGCATGGAGAGAGCAGTGGAGAAACCACAGGTCTGATAATCGAAGCGTTCTTGGTTCGAGTACAGTCGGCAATCGGATTCATATTTTTTTCGACATAACTAATTTACCTCACTAATACACTCTACATTTTTCGGTCTCCAATTTTCTTGCATTGGACCGCAGCTAGGTATATCGCATCCTCGGTTCATGCGGTCTCCACTAACATCCTCTGATGATGAATCCCACATAATTATAAGCGAATCTTACATCCCTCGGTTGGGTGTACGTACGCTACACACTTAGAAAAAATCAAATTCGAAACGAAATTCAGCTCAATCAAACGTAATTTTGAACTTTTCAGTCTCGGAGCACTTAATTTTACATTACATGTTAGTTTACGTCTCATCCTTTATGTCAAAGATGGATTCTTTCACGTGTAAAATTAGCTATTTCTAAGTGTGTATGAGACAGGTACAATCGCGTCATCTGCCGCTCAAAGGTAAATGCTTCGAACGAATTTGATAGCATTTTTCTATGCGTTGCTTCCACCTTCACTCAAGCGCAGCGCCACTGTATCTGTCGCTTGGATTCTGGCAAAGTTGCCAGTCTTCTTGATTTGTTGTCTTCGGTAAGAGAGACGACGGTAGAGCATGAGAGTACGAATAAAAACAAACTGGCGCGCATGACAACGAAGCGAGCGTCGTAAAAACGTCAACAGTTTCTACTCCTGCTTGTGAGTGTGAGTGCGTGAATATTAGACTGATGCAAAATTTGAAATTTTCGCTCCACAGTGCTCAAACGGTTCCAAATTGGGCCCTGATTAGCCTCCCAAAATTTGAACTCATTTAGTGAGAAACTGACTTGGCACAAACCATTTGAAGTTTATATGGGAATTACTATGGAGAAACCATAATTTAGGTTCATATCTACATCAAAATTCACCAGTTCACTCTACTTTAGAAAATGATAGCTGAACTTGTTGAAAATTTTCTGAGCTACAACTTTGTCAAAGACCACTTTTCGATCAAATATAAGGAACAAAAGTTATTAATGATTCAAGTCACTGATGTCTTATGATTATGCTCCATCAACTGTTCAGCAGGCAACATTGGTGTTTATGGCGCGTAGAATAGAGGACAAAAATCATGGCTACTATGTCACACTGCAGAATACAGTGTTGCCCACAATACAGTTGCTTAATCTTGCCATAAGATTATCAATCTCTTAAACAATTAATAACTATTTAATTTGACGTTTGGCTGAAAAACGATTTTCTGCAAAGTTGTAGCTGATAAAAATTCCCATAAGAATAGCAATAGAACTTGTTAAAAGTACAGTTTGTAAAAAGGCAAGAAGACAATGAACAAAAAGTTTTGTTTTCGCATAGTAATTTCCATATAAACTTCAAATGGTTTGTGCCAAGTCAGTTTCTCACTAAATGAGTTCAAGTTTTGGGAGGCTAATCAGGGCCCAATTTGGAACCGTTTGAGCACTGTGGAGCGAAAATTTCAAATTTTGCATCAGTCTAGTGAATATGCATGAAAAATTCAAGCGTGAATTTTGTTTTCCATATTTGCACGCGAGTTCTTGCTTAACATTTCGCTTAACCCTTCATCGACTTTATTTTTAGTTTACCACGGCAACATAAACGAATTTCTTGCTAAGCTCGCAGCACAGTTTGACAGAAGATGATGTTAGCGTGCGCCAGACACACTGATTGATGCCACGGACATCTGGTTCATCGAGGAAACGAACCGAGATAATTCGATCGTGGGATCGCTCCGGTGCCCAGTCTGTTGCTTTGTGCTCCTGGATCGTTCTCAAACTCTACGCTGTTGACTTCTCCGCATTCGCTTCTCGCGGAAGACAGACTGGTTTGCAACGAGTGGATCGTTTCCTGTGCTTTGACTAGCTCGTCAAAAAGTACGGCATTACTGGAATTGGCTTGTGACATTTCTTTCAGAGCTGGGTCTAACTTGGAGCTCTTGCTCTTTTTGGAAGGAGCATCGACCACGCCATTGTCGTGACGCTTGGAGGCCATTTTTACCACCGCGAAATAACTGATGCACATTAATCATGCGGTACATCTGCTATATATGCTGTATTTGAGGAACAATAGAACAATGACATACAGCTCTTCCAGGATAACGGGGCCAACCAGAAGTGCATCGTTCAGGGAATATCCGGAGCTGGTTTTCGCCGATGCGTCGAACACACCACGGACCTTTGTGGTTGTGCTCGATTCCTTGTGGTGGGGGAAATAGCAAACAATAGAGAGTTCCTCTTCATCCGGCGAAACTTCGCGTATATTCCCAAGGCTTATGAATTCCTGCATGAACGCATACTACTTCTCCTTCAACTCATCGTTCTGATCTAATTTTCGTTCGCGACTCTCCAACCGTCGCAAGGCATTGTGATAGGAGTTACCAATCACACGGAAATAGGCTTCCGTTTTAGGGTATTTGACTATATATCGCCCAGTCAAATCCCGGGATACCGAGCGTTTGTAGAAATCCTCACAGTACTGCGCGGTGGGTGATAGAATTTTGGTATCTTTCTGCTCTATAGTGACCATTTGACGTAAATAGGTGAAAAAAGGAAAAAACGCAGTTTTAGAGGGTAGTTTTCCTAATTGCTCGGTATTTCGCTTAATATAAGTCATAGAGTTTTGATGTCCTCGACAACATTTCTCAACACTTCAAATTACACAATTTTGCCCTGAAAACCATTCGGCTAGGATGATTCGTTCAAAAGATAGACTCGAGCGTCACCTATGTGGCGTAAAAATGAACTAATATGAAACATTCAAAAGATGGCGCTTTTAGTATTGAGCAACTTAGTAGAACATTGTATTGCTGTACAAATCAAACCAACGGCGCTAGAGGTTTTGGCCACACGAATGGCTTCGCTGCCCCACTGTGCGACGCCGAAGATGGGTTGATTTATTCGTCGCCGAACCAATCGCAATTGTTGACAGAGTTTTTCGCTAATCAAACAGCATTGTGAGCCCGAATCCAATAGTGCTCTAGCTAGGTACTCTCTCCCATACCCATCCACAACGACGAGCACGATAGTAGATAGGAACACATTCACTTTTCGAGGGTCAGATACCGAGTTGGTAGAAGCAATGGCTTCAGTAGTAATTGAGATTGTTTCGACTTCACATCGTTGTAAACTGGATGGGGTTGGGAACTTTGACCTTGATCATGACCATGACCGTGGTTAGTGTGTCCGTTGCTAGTTGCCGATGTTTTAAATCTAGGATGCAGTAAAGTGTGGTATTGGTTTTGGCAAATACGACGGCACGACAAATTGGAGGAACATTTGCGGACGAAGTGATTTCCGCGGAAGCAATTGCTGCAAATCTGCTTGGAGTTGACCACGTTCAGTGACATTTTTTCGAAGACGGGACACTTCAACAGGAGATTATGTTGACTGTATGCGTGACATCCACGTAGGCAATTCTCTGTTGCAGCATAGCTACTAATCTGAGAGAAAGGAGGACCATGGAACGACTTTGGTTGCCTTGAGGGGAGATTATGTTTGCCTTGTGAGGATGGTGCGAAATGATCAGCAGTGATCGAAAGAGATTCCAGCGTGTGGATTTTCTTGGTGAGGAATTCGATAAGATTTGTGTACGTAGGATTTCTTTCAGCAGACACGAACTCCTGCCAATCCATGAGGGTTTGCTCGTCGTCCCTTGAGCAAAGTAACTGAACCAATAAGCTGCTCCATTCTGCTGTAGGTTCATCCAGTTGTCCCAAAATGTTCACATGTCGTTGGAATTCTTCCACCACGGCATGAAGTGTTGAAGCAGTCTTGCACTGGGTCTTGGGTTGGGATGTTATGGCTTGCAAGTGCTTCTTTTTCAGCAGGTATTTGTTAGTATACCGATTCAGCAGAGATTCCCAAGCAACACCGAAATTATGTGCAGTGATCGTCAAGGATTCAATCAGTTTGAGTGCATCATCTTTCAAAGCTGATCGAAGGTATTGGAATTTTTGGATGCTTCGGTTTTCTGCTGACGAATGTATCAATGAATTGAACGAATCGTGAAATGTTAATCACTCGTTCAAATCTCCATCAAACTGCGGTAGCGAAATCGTCGGAAGTTTTACACCTATCAAATGGGAAATTGTGGGAACTACCGGTGCCGGTTGAACTGCGGTTGAACAAACAACCTTACACCTGAAAATATTGTTCTTCCACTTTTGCTCCAATGCTCATATTGGCACCCACAAACTTGTTGGATTTATCGAATGCTTCGTATTCACTTTGTATTGCTTCAAAGGTTTCCATCAGCGCCTCAAATCTGCTCAGCCGTATTGTTACCTCCTCGGAATCTCATTCGGCGTTGAACATGCTCACGAGCTCGTCGATGCGATTCATAGAATCCATGATGTTGCGTTGCTTGAGCTCCTTCTGCTTGATTTTCGCCTCCGACATGGTGCTGGTTTGGTGACTTCCGATGAGTGTCTAGAATGATTGAACGCACCAGGACGTACCGAAAGGAGGGTTTGAAAAGCTTAGACAGACACTCACCTGTACCCGTCCAAATACAGGCCTTGTAATATAAAAACTACAAGGGACATATAATAAATCTTACTTTTTAACTGCAGCAGGAGCTTGTGTTTTGTGTAGGAATAGGAATTTAAGAAGGGTTCTCTCTGTTTATACTCTATAGTATGACACGCTTGACATAGATGGCCCACAGCGACTCACGAAGAACTACTGATTCCGATCAATAGCGGTGCGTCTTCTTCCTCCTTCTATGGATGCTCGTGGGTTGCAGCTCACTGCTTGCAGGCAGCCTTTCGTTGGGTACTGGAGAACAATATTGAACACCCCGCGCCGAAAGCACTGCTGATGCCGACAACAAAACTCCACCACACACGGGAAAAGCAAGCACGGGAGCATACGTATTATTATTATAGACCCTTTACTATTATTGAGTGATTCGTGACGAGTAATTTATCCGGGCATTAGATTTGAACTCGTGACTTTGGCGTGATAAGTATGGATGTTAACCACAACGCCGTACCCAAATACCAAACTTTTGAAAAGCCCGATTTATTTGAAGTAGTTTGGTTGTAGACATTTAACCAACTTGCTTACCTTTGGACATCTTCCTAATCCAACGGTCACCTTGCCTCGTGCTTGGATCAATGAATTTAAAAACCACACTCTTCGCCCACGTTGACATAAATTTTCCGTTCAGTCAATCCGGACGCATCAAGCAACAGTGGAAAACACACAAAAGTCCCATTTGCCGACCCGGGTCAAAGACGCCGCCGCTCTGAAATTAGTAAACAATCATCTGCCCACAAAGAGTCAAACCTACAACAATAATTAGATTGATATCTGTGGTATGTTAAATAACGCCGGGGGACAGGGCGAGAAGATTTATTTTCTATTCCCATTATTATTAGATGATGGTGCCTTTTCTACTACAGTGCATTGTCAGCGGGTTGTATTGTGTGACCTCACCAAACACAAAACCAAAAATCTCCAAAAGATATTGCAACAAAAGCAAGACAAAACTCTCTCAAACAAACACCCGAATATCGGTACCGGTATGGCGATTGAAATCTCCCTCGCACCAATGACGATGATCATCATCAGTGCGTTTGCCAGTTAGAGAAGACTGGGGTTAATGGTGAACACTAGAAGTCCCAGCTACAACTCTAAGAGCCTATTTGAAACAAGCTGCAATCTGCTCTGCTCTCCCCTTAATGTTTCAACAAAATTTGAAAAATGAGAAAACACCCGACGCACCACTCTTCCTCTAATCGATACAGATTTCCATTTACCGGAACGTCACTTCTGGCAATGAACGAACATCCGAGCGGGTCCTTTTATCCGTCGGTAATAGCTCTTCAAGGGAAGCGACGACGATCGGAGATGATGCGGCTGCTGCTGCTGATGATGATGATCCTGGCACCTTCGCACACTCCCTGCAGGGGGTGGTCACTCACTCACAGCCCCGCAACAAAATCAAAGCGATACAAGAAAAAGATGCAAAAGGGGGCGAACACAAACGGCAAGATAAAAAGTGAGAAAATAGGCACAAATTTAATAACAAATATATGGATAAATGATGAAGTGTGGAATTAATAATCGGTTCCGATGCCGCAAAGAGAAGGAACCCTAAACTGGCCAAACGAACGACGATGAGTGAGTGCGGTGCTTTATCCAAACCAGCATCTCGGCTTGGCTTCTTGCATGCATATATAGGTGTGAAATGATTTATGGTTGCAAGTGACTTGTGCAATGTGTTTGTTTGATCAGTTCCTGGAAGAGTGGTCTTTTGTTGAAAGTTGATTTTTCACTAGATTCACCAAAGAAAAGAGGGAAAAAAATCAGGTTTCCGAGCGCGGTCAGGTGAATTTAATTAACTTTTTGGGATGAATTTCACCAACTGGGGACTCAAATCAAATAAACATAAAGAATACCGACTACAAAGTCGAAAAGCCATAAACCAGTTGCCACGTTCAGAGAATTACACTTTTATTGATTCTAATTTGAACCTCATTCTCGGAGGATCCACATTTTTCATCCAGCCCCGACAACAATAGCGACGATGAGCCGACCCCTCTCCGAGCGGGCGCAATAACATTCCACTTCACACCCAAACTGTTGATTTAGCCCCAGGTGATCCGAAATCATTTGAATCCCGGACATTCTTCTCCGACCGCTGCGGGATTCCTGCGCGGACACGAAAAATGATAATTTTTATTTGTTTGACCAAAGGATACCGGCTTTATGGTAGTCTAATTTCGGCGAGTTTATTGGACCGCTGTGGGCTCGGGACCGTGTTCTCGGGAGATATCGCGCGGTATAATCAACGCCAGGTTAATTCGGCTCTCCCGCTGCGAGAGGAGATCTTTGCGGCTACGAAGCGATGCTCCGGAGGTAGTCGATTGATGAGTGAGCTTTGGGCTATAATTTTAACCAAAATCGGCCGTTGTGTTTGATCACGTGGTATGAATTGAAAGTCTACTGATCAGACATTTTTTTTTCCGAAAAGTATGAATGGATTACACACACGTTTTGAAATAAGCTTCCAGCTAAGCGAATTGTTGAATCGTGTACAGTAAACTTAAATGCAGGCCATCGTTCAGAAATATTTTGCTGAATGGATTTACTGAACATTTAGAAGAGATGAACCAGCCTCTGGCTGCAAGTCTCGCTAATAAAGATAATCTAACCTAATCTAACCTAACCTACTGAACATTTAATCTTCCATCACCCAAAATTTAAGAAATTTTGGAGCACATTATTACCCGAGCAGGCATAATTAGGATGCCATAACAAATGCTGATTTTAAAGATTCAAATGATAACACTAGTTTACAAAACAACATAAAAAGTGTGAACTTTAGTGGTTGACCAACGTTTCTAATGCAAAATCCTACGCTGAATTCAATGCCGTGGTCAGAAAAAATTAAAGTAGAGCTATTTTTGAGATACACAAAAATTTTGATTTTTTGAATTTTGGACAAAAGTACGATTACTAAAATGTCAATATCTTTGGAACTAGTGCACCAATTTTAAATCTTTTTTTATGAAAATGAAGTTAAATAAATTTTCTATCTATATTTCACTAGAATATTATGTCTTGATTTTGAAGTCATTTAAAAATGTACAGCATTTTTTTTAATTTTTCCTGCGAATTTTCCATAAAAATCTTGTTTTAATCAACATTTTTAATGGGATAAAAAGATTCAAAAAATCATTCCATAATTTATTCTTAAAGTCCATTAAAAACTGGAGAAAATGAGCCTTTAATGGATGAAATTGGTTGGAAATTGTCGAAGTTATGAAATTTTTTTTGTAAAATCATGGAAATTGAATGTTCCAAGATTGGCCGTTGTCCCGCTCCTAGGTTCATGCACCACTTCCAGTAAGCCTTTCTGCGGACGTGTACGCATACGGTGCATTTCACTAACACTACCAGCTGTCACGCAAAATTAAATGGGATATTTTCAACAATATAATTTACGCTAGTGTTTGTGAGACCGCTCGGCGAGAACCTAACGCAACCAACTCAATTTGACAGCTTTCTTTCTTTAACATTGCTTAACGATGTATACGACAAAACGTGAATTCAAGTGTAAAAATGATCCTCAAAAGTTTTGCTACGCATGTGGCAACTATATATTTACAAAATCGGTCAATTTCACTGCTTCGTTGCAAACTGCATACAGGCTTTATTTTAAAATTGATCCTGGAGACTTTGACGAACCGTGGATTCCAAAAGTATTATGTAGTTCGTGCAAAACGTGCTTGGCTAGGTGGATGTCAGGCGCAAGGTAAATTGATTTTTTGAATAACTTTCATATAAACCATTTATGTACAGCATGGTAGTGCTTTGTTCTTTCCTGATCGACATTATCTTACTTCATCTATTTTTGATAAGTGTTAATGTCTTACTTACTAACTCACTTATTTGTTATCTGTCAGTCACTATTTGTCCTTTGACATGCCCACCATATGGCGTCGACCGTTTTGTCATGCAACGGATTGTTATTTCTGCTTGACAAAAGTTAAGCAACAAGGACGTCACAAAACAGTTGAGTATCCACAAGTGGCTTCTATGACAAAACCTGTTCCACATTCAAGTTCGGTCCCGTATCCTGTTTATCCAAAGCGGAAACGAGCGCCCTCTGTTGAATCGACCGTTTCAAAAAGTGAGGAGGAATTCAAGGAGGAATGCGAGGAAGACTTCGAGGTGGAATTGGAAAGAAACCCAAAACTGTTTACACAATCCGAATTTAATGATTTGGTGCGAGATCTCGACTTATCGAAGGTGAAATCCGAATTGCTGGCATCACGCTTGAAAGAACACAACATGCTGAGCAAGGAGGTCAAAATTTCTTGTCACAGGAATCGTCACAAGAAATTTGACAAATATTATTCTACAAAGGACAAGGCATGTTTTTTCCATGACATAAACGGCTTGTTTGAAGAGTTTGGTGAGCCATATGATCCAGCTGAATGGCGTTTATTCATCGATAGCAGCAAGTTGAGCTTGAAAGCCGTTTTACTGCATCAAGGGAATGAGAAACCTTCTATTCCATTAGCTCATGCCGTAAATATGAAGGAAACGTATGAATCAATGGCTCTATTGCTCAATTTGATAAATAACAATCAACACAATTGGAAAATTTGTTCCGATCTTAAAGTGGTTGCCATGTTGACTGGATTGCAACAGGGATACACAAAATATATGTGTTTTTTGTGTAAATGGGACAGTCGAGCTCGTAAGGAACACTACGTCCGAAAAGATTGGCCAAAACGGGATAATTTCACAATTGGTAAAGACAACGTTAAAAATGATCCTCTTGTGGTAAAAGAACGCATAATACTTCGACCACTACATATAAAACTTGGGCTATTCAAAAATTTCGTCAAAGCGTTGCAAAAAGAAGGGCCGGCATTCCAGTACTTGAAATCAGTATTTCCAAATTTATCTGACGCAAAGATAAAGGAAGGTGTATTTGTTGACGAGAGTGATGAGCACGGCGAACGTTTTCATCAACAGAAGATGATGGAACGTCGTTACCAAGGGTTTTGGGATGAAGCAATGATGGGTGACTATTGTTGGTTTCTGATTCGAGAAACAAGTTCAAAACATCGAAGACAAAGTCATTCGATTCTCAATCATTTTTAATAAAACCTAAATAAATTTCTTTTGTATCAACTCGGTTTTAAATCCTGATATGCCTTAATCAAATTGATATGTAGAGAAAAGAATCTCCCATGAAAACTTTACATGCGATTTGGATGCTTACAACGACACCTAGAAAAGGAACTCTAAAGCTGTTGTATTTCAGCAACATTTTTAAGTGTTTTACAAAAATGCTCATAACTTCGACAATTTCCAACCGATTTCATCCATTAAAGGCTCATTTTCTCCTGTTTTGAATGGACTTTAAGAATAAATTATGGAATGATTTTTTGAATCTTTTTATCCCATTAAAAATGTTGATTAAAACAAGATTTTTATGGAAAAATTTGCAGGAAAAATAAAAAAAAATGCTGTAAATTTTTAAATGACTCAAAAATTAAATTTTTAATAAAGAAATAATATTCTAGTGAACGATAGCACATTTATTTAGCTTCATTTTCATAAAAAAGATTTAAAATTGGTGCCCTAGTTCCAAAGATATTGACATTTTAGTAATCGTACTTTTGTCCAAAATTCAAAAAATCAAAATTTTTGTATATCTCAAAAATGGCTCTACTTATTTTTTTTCTGACCAGGGCATTGAATTCAGCGTAGGATTTTGCATTGGAAATGATCATCACCTTACCGAGTTCAAAAATGCTGTAAACTAGTGTAATCATTGAACGGAAATATGCTCTTTTGACAAATATTGATCAGGCGTGGGTCAAAAAATGAGGGTTTAATTCAGGCCCCATTTAGTGAAAAATACGTGTTGAAGCACTGATCAAAATGTAGCATTGTTTGAACGTCACTTGCATGCGATTTCGTTCTATCCATGTTTCACACCCCAATTAGGACAGTTATGATCATCTGTGTAGATTTTCGCCGCCAACGATTGGCAACACAGGCACGAATAGACCCGAAAGGAAAGAATCGAGTTTTTAACCTTCGCATACTCGCCGTCATTCCCGTGTCATTCCCGTGTTAAAAGTGTAGTAGTTCAGATCGAAAAATAAACCTATTTCTTGAGAAGCCTTTTTCTAAGAATAATAAAGTGTATTGTAAAAGAGGTATCCTGCCTAAGTGATTCACTCACCTGCCACTGGAATCACCCGCTTTCTGGTGCCCGTGCGTCGATTGATGTCCTCTGGAACCTGAAAAGAAGGAACTTCTCCTCACCTTACCTGTGCTACTACCGCTCAGAGGGAAACACAACACACAAACAACACAACGTAGGAAATTTCTGGGTAAGCGCCTACATAAATTTGGTGCCGTGACCAGGATCTTCGACACCGTCGCGGTCAAAGCATACGACCGAAGCACGTGGGACGATCCACTGGGCGCTGCCATCTTGCTCCCGCCATTTCAATGGAGGGTCATTCCGTACGGTTTTTCTACTACCGCCATCACGGTTTCGGCCATCTAGCGCCATTGTGGAAGAATCGAAGCTGTTATCCAAGTGACGCCGTTCCGTCATTGTATCCAAGCCATCCGTTCCAGTTTGCAGCTTTCTTGAAATTCAAGGCACATACTTGCCTTGGAACTGGTGAGTACCATTCCAAGTGACTATCTATTTTCGTCCGGGTCTATCGTGGTCTTTTTTGTTTAACAGACCTTTTTCGTCTACGGAGCATCGAGTGCCGTGTTACCCAGTCCAAGATGCCGCTGCAGCTAGATAAGGCGACTCTGCTTTCCCGGAGGGCAACGATGATCACCGCGCTGGGTCGGGCAGAGGCGTTCGTGAACTTCTTCGACGAGCAACGCGATCGGATGCAGGTGCCCATTCGCCTTGAGTACCTGAACAACATGTGGGCCACGTTGGAGGAGGTGCAGGGGCAGCTAGAAGACAGCGAAGACAGCGAAGAAGGTAGGCAAAGTAATGCTGGTATCCGTGCCGATTTTGAGCCGCGGCTCTTTAGAATAAAAGCCGATTTGATCTCCAGACTTCCTGTTGTCACTCAGCAAGCTCGCATCCCTGAAACTTCTTCGCACAGTTCCACTCTCTCTGGGTTGAAGCTTCCTACAATTTCGCTTCCTGAATTCGACGGGGACTATATGCAGTGGCTAGGGTTCCACGACACATTCTTGGCTTTGATCCACTCTAACGCCGAGGTTCCTGCGATTCAGAAATTCCACTATCTGAGGGCAGCTTTGAAAGGTGAAGCAGCGCAGCTGATAGAATCTATCTCGATCAGTTCTGCAAACTACAATTTGGCATGGCAGACATTGGTTGACAGGTACGCCAACGACTACCTATTAAAAAAGCGACATCTGCAGGCTCTTTTTGAGGTTCAATCGGCGAAGAAGGAAACTGCTGCGTCATTACATACACTGGTGGACGAATTCCAGCGTCATACGAAAATTTTGTGTCAACTAGGTGAACCAACGGATTCCTGGAGCAGCATCTTGGAACATCTCCTGTGTACAAAGCTTCCCAACGATACGCTCAAGGCATGGGAAGATCACGCGTCAACCACCAACGAGCCAAACTACAACTGTCTGATCGAGTTTCTTCAGCGTCGTATGCGAGTTTTGGAATCCATCTTGGTGAACCATCATCAGCTTGCATCCACTCCGAATGAGTCCACGCATGCTTCCAGGAAGCCATCGCATTTTCGCCTCTCGTCTTGCGCTTCCACTTCTAGTTCTGGTATCAAATGTCCGGCTTGCAACCAGGAACATCCGTTGATGAAATGTGCGAAATTCAACCAACTTTCCCAGTCCGAACGACAGCAACTCGTTTCCAACAAACGTTTATGCCACAACTGCCTGAAGGGTGACCACATTGCTCGAAATTGTCCTTCGAACTACAACTGCAGGCACTGCAACAAGCGTCACCACACCATGCTGCATTCTGGCGGGAGTTCAAGGTCAGCAAGCGAGTCATCCTCCGTTCGTACTTCTATGCCAACACAAGCTATTCAGTCTAGCGGTTCTTCTGTACCCAAGCCAGCCTCCCAATCCTCTGTTGCAGCAGCTGAAAGTATTTCCAGGGTCGTCGTCAGTGCTTCTGCTCCGCAGCCTCGAGAAGACGTTTTCCTTTTGACGGTGTTGGTGAAGGTCGTTGATGCGTACGGTCAAGATAACATTGCTCGCGCTTTGCTCGACAGCGCTTCTCAGCCGAATTTGATTACTGATCGCTTGGCACGCAGGTTGCATTTGAAGAGAAGTTCTGTGAACGTGATCATCCAAGGGGCTGGTAATCTTTCGAAGAGGGTGCGAGAATCAATCTTCGCTCGGATCAAGTCGAGGAACGATGCCTTCGAATGTGGCGTTGAGTTCCTACTAATGGACACAGTGACATCAGATCTTCCCGCACAGGACATTTCCGTCAATGACTGGCAGATTCCTCAAAATTTAGCGCTGGCCGATCCCATGTTCAACAAGAGTCAACAGATTGACATGGTTCTGGGCGCTAAGCATTTTCACTCCTTCTTCCCAAGCACTGCTCGTCTTCAGTTGGCTGAAAACCTTCCTATGCTGGTGGACAGTGTATTTGGCTGGGTTGTCACGGGATCAGCAAGCATGATTCACCCAGCTCAACAGCAATCTTCCAATCCTACCATCGTCGCTGTTTCCATGCTGACACTCGAAGAGAGTATCGAAAGATTCTGGAAGACCGAGGAACTGACCGTCAGCAACAACTATTCGATCGAAGAACGCTATTGTGAAGATTACTATCAGTCCACCACGTCTCGAGATACGACAGGCCGATACATCGTTCGTCTGCCGCGGAAGTCTGATTTTGATGCCATGCTAGGGGAATCCAGGACCAGTGCTCTTCGACGTTTCGATCAACTGGAGCGGCGTCTCGATCGGGATCAGAAATTGAAGGAGGAATACCACAACTTCATGAAGGAGTACCTCTCCCTCGGCCACATGCGTCTGGTCGAAACGGACGACGGGAATTACTCCCACACTTACTATCTACCCCACCACCCCGTGATAAAGGAGGAAAGTACGACCACCAAAGTGAGAGTCGTGTTCGATGGTTCGGCTCGTACTTCTACCGGCTTCTCCCTCAATGAAGCTCTCTGCGTGGGTCCGGTGGTTCAAGATGACCTTCTCGCTATTATCCTTCGGTTTTTGACGTACCCCGTGGCTCTCGTCGGCGATGCAGCGAAAATGTACAGGCAGGTACTGCTGCACCCAGATGACTGTCCTCTGCAATACATATTTTTTCGGTTCTCCAAAGATGTTCCTGTTCAAACTTACATGTTGCTAACCGTGACATATGGACTAGCCCCATCCTCCTTTCTCGCGACGCGTACTCTCCAGCAGATTGCGACGGATGAAGGTGATGCATATCCATTAGCTGGTCCATCAGTACCCAAAAACTTTTATGTGGACGACTACATCGGAGGAGCAAATTCTATTGAAGAAGCTGTTCAGCTTCGGAGGGAGCTTTCGGAATTGCTTGAAAAAGGTGGCTTCATGTTGAGAAAGTGGACGTCGAACCGCCTAGAAGTTCTACAAGGACTCGAAAACGATCAGATTGGGACTCAATCGAGTTTGCAGTTCAGCCCAAACGAGTCTATAAAGGCGCTAGGAATTCGCTGGGAGCCAGAGCCCGATCAACTGCGGTTTGATTCCCAAATACAGCAACGTGACGATCCACCCACGAAGCGGTCCATCCTCTCCGACATCGCTAGGCTCTTCGACCCACTCGGCCAAATTGCACCTGTCGTTGTCACAGCGAAGATCCTGATGCAAGAATTGTGGTCTCTATCGTGCGACTGGGATGATCCTGTACCGCATGCCATTCAACTAAAATGGGAGAACTTCCGGCGTGAGTTACCGAAGATCGCTACTTACCGAATTGACCGTTATGCATTCTTACCGGAGGCTAGAGTAGAGCTACATACTTTCGCCGATGCTTCAACAGCTGCATATGGAGCCTGCACGTACGTCCGCTGTGAAAACGCCCTGGGAGTGGTGAAGATTCGTCTGTTGGCTTCGAAAAGTAAGGTGGCGCCGCTAAAAAGACTGACCATCGCCCGACTTGAGCTTTGTGCTTGCGTCTTGGCAGCGCATCTATATCACCGCATCAAAGAGTCCATCAACGTCCACGTGTCAGCATCGTATTTCTGGTCAGATTCTTCAGTCTGCATATACTGGCTTCGCGCACCTCCTAGCTCGTGGAAGACATTCGTGGCGAACAGGGTATCGGAAATCCAACATTACACTCATGGTGGCAGGTGGAATCACATATCTGGCTCAGAGAACCCTGCAGATCTCGTCTCACGTGGGATGTCAGTTGAGGAATTTGTGAAGAACGAGGCGTGGAAGCATGGTCCATCCTGGTTGGCCGACCCGCAGCAGTCCTGGCCGATTTCAAATACGTCTACCGTTGCTGAAGTAGATCTGGAAGCAAAAACCGTCGTTGTGTCCGTCCAAACGACACCCAGCATTAACCCATGGTTCCTTCGGTGGTCGTCATACAATCGCTTGCTCCACACCATGGGATACTGCCTGCGTTTCGCTACTAAAGCTCGATCAAAGACTAAAACCCAGCCAATTGCTTCCGTTGCTCCCGGCACCATCCGATACCCGAACAGCAGCAAATCGGTCAGCTACCTGCTTCAAGGATCGTTCCAAGTCGTCCGTTCTCCAACACAGGCGTGGATTACGCTGGTCCGTTGTACATCAAGCCTATTCACAAGCGCGCCGCGCCCGCAAAAGCTTACCTGTGCGTATTTGTATGCTTTGTAACAAAGGCCGTTCATTTGGAATTGGTTGGGGACCTTTCTACCCAAGGATTTCTAGCGGCTTTGCGACGGTTCACCTCAAGGCGGGGAGTCCCAACCCACCTATATTCCGATAATGGGAAAAATTTCGAAGGAGCAAAGCGCGAACTGGTCGAGCTATTCGCCAGATTTAGGAGCAACAACGAGCAGAGCATAATCGCTTCAGCCTGCTCCGAGCAAGGGATAATGTGGCACTTGACTCCTCCTAAGGCACCACACTTTGGTGGCCTATGGGAAGCAGCGGTCAAGACTGCCAAGCGGCATTTATTTCGCCAATTAGGTAGTACACGTCTCTCGTTCGAAGCTTACTACACTATTTTACATCAAATCGAAGCAGTAATGAATTCTCGTCCATTGCTCCCGATGTCCGACGATCCAAACGATCTTGCTGCACTGACGCCGGCACACTTCCTCATCGGAACGTCTCTTCAGGCCCTGCCCGACCCAGACCTCCAGCACACATCGGTGGGCACCCTCGATCACCTCCAAAAGCTCCAGCAACACATCCAGAAATTTTGGAGTCACTGGCGATCAGAGTACCTGCAGGAGTTAATGAAGGACACCAAGCTTGCTGCACGAAACGACGAGATTCAACCCGGACGAATGGTCATCTTAATCGACGAAATGTTGCCGACGCCCCGTTGGCCGCTTGCCCGCATTACGGAGGTGCACCCTGGAAGCGATAAGTTAATTCGAGTTGTTAGCCTACGAACTGCGAAGGGCATCATCAAGAGACCAATCACCAAAATTTGTCTGCTGCCGCATCCAGAACCGATTCCCGAAGAAGAACGACGTGACGATCCCACCGCTGATTTTCGCCGCCAACGATTGGCAACACAGGCACGAATAGACCCGAAAGGAAAGAATCGAGTTTTTAACCTTCGCATACTCGCCGTCATTCCCGTGTCATTCCCGTGTTAAAAGTGTAGTAGTTCAGATCGAAAAATAAACCTATTTCTTGAGAAGCCTTTTTCTAAGAATAATAAAGTGTATTGTAAAAGAGGTATCCTGCCTAAGTGATTCACTCACCTGCCACTGGAATCACCCGCTTTCTGGTGCCCGTGCGTCGATTGATGTCCTCTGGAACCTGAAAAGAAGGAACTTCTCCTCACCTTACCTGTGCTACTACCGCTCAGAGGGAAACACAACACACAAACAACACAACGTAGGAAATTTCTGGGTAAGCGCCTACAATACGTTTTGTTTTGATGATCAAAGATTGAAGTTGCTCAAAAGGAAAAAATGATTATTTATCAGTATAAATAAATATAAAAAATAATATATTCTCCTTATTTGAAAAATCTGTATTTTTTTTTTTTCAAAAATCTGTAATCTGTATATACAGATATCTGTATCAAAATATTGAAAAAAATCTGTATGTTTATAGATAAATATGTATATGTGGCATAACTGCATTGACCACTATCTCATGCATTATGGCAATCAGGAATTTCGTCGCTCGGCGTGGCAGACCTCATAAGTTCTACAGCAACCAAGGAACCAACTTTGTCGGAGCGGATCGTGAAATGAAGATGCTTGAAAAAGTGATCAACTACGATGAGATCATGAATGAGTTCGCTAGTTCTGAGATCGAGTGGGTGTTTAATCCTCCGCTGGCATCACATATGGGTGGAAGTTGGGAGCGGCTAATACGAGCACCTGATGGCCGTCTGCATAACTAAAAAACCGTCCGATGAAGTGCTGCGAAACACTCTAACCAAAATAGAGAACGTGGTAAACTCCTGGAAACTCACGCACGTGCCGACAGACGACGGTTCTGCTCCGGCTCTCACCCCGAACCATTTCCTACTCGGTTCATCCAACGGATCGAAACCACTGGTCAAGAGTGACGACTGTCGTCTCGCCGTGAAGCAGAATTGGTGCACCTATCAGATTCTGGCCAACCTGTTCTGGAAGCGGTGGGTAACTGATTTTCTTCCTGAAATCACTCGTCGATCCAAATGGGTCCAGTCTGTTAAGCCGGTCGTTAATGGAGATGTTGTAATTATCGTCGACCCTAAGATGCCCCGGAGTTGCCGGCCAAAAGGAAAGGTCATCAGTACGATTTCCAGTAAAGACGGTTGTTGCGGTCTACTGTGGCAGTCCCCATCGGGAGCGTTTGAAAAATGATCGATAGGGCCACAGCACAACTGTCATAAAATAATAGGTAGAAATGGAAACGTTAGATTGGACTGTCATCGACAAGAATAAATGTGTGAGAAGACCGTCGCATGGTTAATGCACTTGCTGAAAATTAAAGTGATTAATTTGTTGGTAGTCTAAATTAAATCTACATTATCAACTGAAAGATCAGGAACAAACTAAATGTAAATATTAAGTAAAATTTAAATACCCACTTACTTACCTACTTATATTAATCTACAAAGGACTTCACAACATTGAGGTTATTACTACGATTCATGCACTAGGAAAGGATCCATTTGACCTAGTTTCCCGTGAGTTAAAACTTACAGCTAAAATACATATTATTATTAAACAGAACAACTATACTTTAACAAGGAATCGGGCAGTAGTAAGTCTACATATTTGAGGTAAAATTAGAGAGCGGAAAATCCAGGAGGAAAGAGGAAACTAAAATGGTAACAAACGATAAAATTTAATGTTAAAACGAAAACTAATTCAATTAATAAATGACAGTTTGAGTCTTAAACTTAATTAATAGGTGTATTTATATAACTTAAAGCTATTGTATAAACCAAAACTAGTAACAACGATCAAATTGAACCTACAGCTAAGGGTTGATGCATATATTATGACACGCTCTAAGGAGGGGGGGAGGGGGTTTGAGATTTTGTGACAAGCAATGCATTAGGTACAGGAAAAACGTGACGATAAGGGAGGGGGGGGGGGTAAAATTTTCCTCGATGTAGCGTGACATAACTAATGCATGGGCCCTGACCTTATACTATTGTTATCACTGCATCTGAGATACATCCGATGTATTGAAGTAGCTACCAGAATCGGCCTTACTGCTAAAACTTTCAGCTGTTTTATTGATTGGATTGAGGTTGAAATTTACAAAGGGAACAAAGGAAAATTATATTTTTGATCGTATTTATACATTTGTATCTGGGCGAGAATTATAACTTTGTAAACGTCCAGTTGAATTTAATTCAACAGTCTATTGAAATATTTCAGAATTAAACACCTTTTCGATTTTTTTTTTATCAAAATTACCATGCATAATTTTCGTAAAAAAAGTCTAATTTTCTGTACAGATTTATCTCAGACGTCATTTCGATTTAGTTTAGTTTGGATTTATTGATTCAGAAATCTATAATAGGGGAAAAGGATGTAATGTCGGCCTAAATACCCCTAATTTGGGCCCATGCCTAAATTAAGCAATCGACTAAATTTTCAATAGCGACCAAAAATATTCATTAGTACCGTCCCAATGACGCGTTCATCTAGATACAATTGATAAATAGCAGATTTTTAGCGGTGGGCCCAATCTTAGATCCATAGGCCAACATTGAGGCCATTTCCCCTATTTTTTCTTGAATCATCACGGTTCCGATGGTTGTTGAATGATTCATTTCTAATGCAAACAAATTAGGATGTAAGCAAACCGGCGAATGAGATCCACAGAGCCTAACCACCTTGACATGCGTTGGATGAAATTTTCCAGAAATTTTGCTGAGATGTGCCAAAGTTCTGTAATGAATAGTAGTCGGTTAAGACAAGCAGAAAGTAGGTGAATTTAAGCAAATATTTGAGATAGCTACCATTGTCAAAAAACTTCGTTTTACAAGTGTTGGGAACGATGATAAGTGGACTGTATTTTTTCTATAGGTAACTGGTTCCCGGATAGATGAAGGGAGATTTGGTTTTCTCTCGCGCAAATCGAAACACTTAATTTTTATCGAAACATTCAACACCGTTTATTCTCGGAACACTTTTTTACTCGGGACAATTAGTTTAACGTTTACTGTAGTTTTCTTTACCAACTATATTTGAGCGAGTTTTTATAAGCAAGAAGCTCCAGAATGTTAATTTCCCTAGCTTATATAGGTTGGGTTAGTGGGAAATTACTAGCCTTTTCTCTGTCTAATCGTATACTCATCTTTATTCCGCGTAACTCGTCTAATTTTGATTAGTCATATTCGATGTTCTTCATCAGTGGTCGTCAATGGATGTTGCTACGCTGGAAATAGGTCGACTCGCTCGGGACTAGTTGATTGCGTCTCGTACATTCTCCCCCCGTTGAAAGGGAGCTTTCAACACCTTATTACCATCGGTACTGTGGACTTATCGAAACTTCTCGGGACTTCGCCTTCACTGTTATTGATTCAAGTTGCTTGATTCTTGCGGTTGGTTGTCCTTTATCGGCAGCATACTAAGTCGTGAAACCGACCGCTTGTAGACACCTCGGGCTGTTCTCACTGTCACGACTCTAACGATGTTATCGTTACCAGGAAAAAGTTGCTCAATTCGCCCCAGTAACCATTGTTGAGGAGGAACGTTGTCTTCTCGTACTATCACTAGCTGTCCTGCTCTCACTGGAACCTTGGTGTGCCATTTCGATCGTTGTTGGAGTTGATTGATGTAATCCACGTTCCATCTGCTCCAAAAATGCTGAACATATTGTGTGATTCGATTCCATCGGGACAGGGTGTGCATGTTTTCATCAGTCAAGTCAGGTTCAGCAATAGCGTTGAGTGGTCGGAAGATTAAGAAATGACCAGGCGTCAGGGCGTTATAATCGGTAGGGTCGTCCGATAATGAACAAAGTGGTCTGGAATTTAATGTTGCCTCTATTCTCGTCAACACTGTGGTCATTTCCTCGTAAGTCAGTATCGCTTCACCAAGGGTTCGACTTAGATGGTACTTCAGCGATCTGACTCCAGCTTCCCACAAACCTCCAAACGATGGCGCACGAGGAGGAATGTAGATCCACTTAATGGTCTTTTCTTCGACAAATTCTTGTAGTTTCCGCTGGAAGGGCTGCGAGTTGAAGAGTTCGTGCAGTTCCTTTAGGTTGTTGTTTGCTCCAACAAAATTAGTCGCATTGTCGGACATTAGCTTGGCACACTTTCCTCGTCGGGACACAAACCTTTGTAGCGCAGCGATGAAAGCAACTGAAGTCAGGGATCCTACTAACTCCAGATGAATTGCCTTTGTTGCTTGGCACACAAATACGCAAATATAGGACTTCGCACGGGTCGTTGATCGAATTGTTGGCTTCAGGTACACCGGTCCACAAAAATCCACCCCTGTGTTGTAGAAAGGGTAGACTAACTCTACCCGGTCCAATGGTAGGTCGCCCATGTACTGTTGCAGTTGTTTCGGCTTGTGACGAAAGCATCGTAGACAGACGAATCGTTTTACAGAAGTCTTACCACGCTCAATCCAGAATGTGTCCCGAATCATCGACAGAGTTAGCTGGTTGCCGGAATGTAGGTTTTCACGATGATACTCACGAATGACGGCTTCCGTAAATTTGTGGTACGGAGGTAGTATGCACTGATGCTTCATGTCGAAATTACAGTTTTTGTTCCGCAGTCTACCGCCGACACGTAAAACTCCATGCTTGTCGATAAATGGTGAAAGGTTGATCAGTTTGTGCTTTGAGTCGATCACCTTTCCTTGCTGCAACTGGTGGATCAGCTCGGGGTAGGCCTCCCCCTGCACTAACTTCACCAACTGTTGTAAGGCGGCTGTCTTCTCCGCATTACTTATCTCCTCTGTTCTCGGAACTTCAGGCTGCTTCTTCAGGATACTGATGAATCTCTGTATCCATACCATAACACGAACCATTCGTCGATAAGAGCTGATGTTCACGAATACAGGGAATGATTCAATGGGTTGCTCGACACTAAGGTTGACAGCTACTCGAATTTCAGAGATTTCTTCAGGATCTTGGAACTCCTGTAGCCACACAGCTTCAGTACTTGACAGGAACTCGGGACCATTCCACCACAAAGATGAATTTTGGAGATCCTTTGGCATCAATCCTCTCGATATGATGTCCGCTGGGTTGTCGTTGGTGCCTACGTGACGCCACTCCATAGTCGATGTCAATGCCTGGATCTTTGTGACACGATTTGCCACAAATAGCTTGAGTTGTTCTGGACGTCGATTGATCCAAGCAAGAGCGATTGTAGAATCGCACCAGAGTACAGTTTGATCCGTAGAAATGTTTAATGATTTAATGGTAGCAGTGACTAATTGAGCTAAGAGCAGAGCACCACATAATTCCAGCCTGGGTATTGTAAGATCAGGCTGCGATTTTTTTGGGTTTGTGGATTTCTTGATAGGGGCCACACGTGACTTTGAGCATACTAGCGATACATTGACCTGACCGTTTTCTTTAGTGGACCTCAGATAGATGCACGCACCGTAGGCGTAGTTTGATGCATCACAAAAACCATGGATTTGGATGGAGACCGATGCAAATGGCAGAATGCAACGCCTCACCTTGACCTCTCGTAGACACTCCAACTGCGACTTGAAATCTGCCCATTTTTCGATGTCTTCTTTGTCAGCATCCTCATCCCAATTTTTCTCCTTCTTCCACAAGCCTTGCATGATGAGTTTCACCACGATGATTACTGGCCCAGCCAAGCCAATTGGATCGAAGAACTTTGAGATGCTCGATAATATATCCCGCTTCGTAGTCTCCGATTTGCCGACGATGATGGAATCAACGTTAAACATGAAAACATCTTCGTCAGGTTTCCAAACAATTCCAAGAGCCTTAACCGATTGTTTCTCACCAACCAGCAATTTCTTCTCAATGCTGTCCTGAGGGAGAGTTTTCAGAAATTCACTGCTGTTCGAGCACCACTTGTGAAGCTCGAATTTGCCGCTTCCAAAAAGTCCGATGATCTCATCTTTCAGCTGGATCGCTTGATCGAGTGTTTCTGCTCCTGTTAAAACGTCATCAATGTACGAATCTTCAGCTACAACCTTCGCCGCCCAAGGAAAACGTGCTGCTTCGTCGATACAAAGTTGCTTCACTGCTCGAACCGCTTGGAATGGTGCACTCGCTAGTCCGTAAGTCACCGTTGTAAGTCGATACACGATTGGATTTCTTATTTCCTTGGGTGTCCACAGAACAAGTTGAAATTGTTGATGCTTATCTGCAGTTAATACCTGTCGATACATTTTACCAACGTCTGCCGTAAACGCAATCTTCGGAACTCGGAACTTCATCGATATTTCATTTAGTTTGGATTGTATCACCGGTCCAACGAGCAGGTTATCGTTCAGTGATTTTCCGTTGCTAGATAACGCTGATCCGTCAAAAACAACGCGGCATTTTGTCGTGCTACTGTCCGGCTTCTCGACTGCATGGTGAGGAAGGAAGTAATCGTGTCCAGGTTCAGATACGTAAGTTTCCAAAGGACCAACCTCCACCATATGCCCTAGACTGATGTATTCATTAATGAAGTCCTCGTAATCTCCAGCCAGCAGCCAATTTTTGCTTAGTCTCCTGTCTAGGGCTTGAAGTCGTTTCAATGCCATCTGCTTCGAATCACCAAGATTAGGACAGCCTTGCTTGAAGGGTAATTCCACCACGTATCGACCATCCTCCTGACGACGGTGAGTCTCGATGAAATGTTGTTCTGCTTGATCTTCTTCAGTCGTACACTTCGATTCAGTACCACAATCTTCCACTTCCCAGAAACGCTTCAGCAATTCATCCAGATCCTCGTTTGTGACCAAAGCAGAAACTAGTGGCTTCTTGACTTCCACGTTTCCACCAATCACCCAACCAAAAAACGTTTGTTGCATAACAGGGCTACCATTTAGCAGAGGAACCCGGTTGTTCTCCAAGATCTTCCTGTATACATCCATACCAGTCAAAACATCAATTTTATTTGGGATGTTGAAAGATGGATCCGCCAAAATCAGATTTTCAGGAATCATCAAGGTATCTACCTCAAAACCTTCGAGAGGAAGATCTGCTGTTGGTTACGCCCGCTCCAGATGTGTGTACTCCCACCGCTGATCTACGCCACTGACGAGTGAGTGCAACCACACCCATCGCTATACGAGGGATTGTCACGTGGTGAGAGGAAAAAGTGGTCAGGATGTAAACAAATCAAACTATGGAAAGAAGACAAAACAAAAGTGAAATTGCCCTGCCAATTGCGAAAATTAAAACTACTTATATATATACTTATTATATACACTAAATCTACTGCTTAAACCTAGTGAACTAAACCTAGTGAACTAAACCTAGTGAACTTGAGTGCTAAATATTAGTTGCAAATTATTGATTCTTAATCTAGAGGTGAGAATATGAAATAGTATGACAGGAAGATTCTTAACCTATTATGTGCTATTATTAAGGTATCGATGAACCACTAGAACTTCTACTTGCCTTCTGAATAAGTTATATGTGGCCCGGAAAAAGGTGAGGTAAAAAGAATTTAAACCTAAAACATGATCCTAAACACAAACATCTAACTAGGTACCTACGGCTAAACGATTACTTATAACTACCAGCAAATTCGGCTGCTCTGTTACCGTTGATAGGTGAGACATTATATCTAGAGCCAAGGCACACATTAGTAAACTAAACTTAAACCTACAGATTTCCTAAACCTACGAGAGTTGTTGGATCTCTCAAGCGATTATATTGCCATACAGCGAGAATCACTAAATGTAAGCATTACATGAAAATTATCCTAAATTAGCCTAACTTAACTGAGTATTCCACAGGAATTTTATAACTTTCATTCGCTGAAATACATTGGTTGGTGAATAAAGTTTATAGAATTTGATTCATTTCGGCTGTTACCAACATTTTATAAAATTCATTTATAATATCGATCCCGAGATGTCGAAGAAATCCACCGAATCTGAACGGGTAATCACCGTAGTACCGACGGAGGACGATGTAGCAGCAGGTATCGCTAGTGGCGTAGCAGTGGTAGCCACGACCGTCCTCGATGGTGTAGTATCCCTTCCCAGTAAAACGCAGGTAACCTCTAGCCTAGTTAATGCTCAATCGGTACATCCATCTCGTAGTACCGGAGCGAATCAAAAAACGCAGAAGTTCGATGCCGCCGGTAAAATGCCAATGTCAATTCCGACCGTGTCCGACGCGAGACGAAATCCGATGCGCGTTGTTCGAAGGAAACAAGGTTTCCATTGTCACTTGTGTAGTGAGCGTGATAGTGATCATATGGTGCAGTGTGATGGTGATGGTTGCAAGCAGTGGTTCCACTACGAATGTGTGGAAGTTACGGATGACATCGCGAACGTTAGTTGGATCTGTCCCCTATGCAATACCGCAAAGGATTCAACACCAACAGCGATTAATCCCCCCACCAGTACCACCACAAACCAGATGGTTTCCAACACGTCGAATGAGCAGCAGCAATGGACAGTCGAGACAAAAAATGATACTGGTGCAATTCGAACGAAGAGTAAGGCAAGTTCAGCTAGGAGTGAAGCAAGAAGGATAAGGGAGTTAGAGTTGCAAAAGCTCAATGAACAGTTCGAGCTGGAGAAGAAGTTTCTGGAGAGAAGGTTCGAGATCCTGAAGGATTACGGTAGCGAAACGTCAACGATCGCCAGCGACTTGGAAAGGATGTCGAAGATCCAGGAATGGGTAGATGAAACCGAACGCCATGGTGTGGAGAACGATTCCGGTTTAGTAGAAGAGGAGATTAACGGTCATGCATCGAACATCTCGAGGAGGCCACAGGAAAACCAAATTCCGATTCTCGCTCAGCACAATTACCAACCATCGATTCGTCCGGACCAACCAGGTCAGCCATTGCAGCGTACATATACACATCATCCCAATTCCACCGTATTTCGGTCATCAAACATCCCTTCGATGAATCCAGGCACATTGGCAGACGGCAACGAGTTTTTTCCTGGACAGCGTTCAACTCCAGTTCGTCGACCACCTCCTGCAGCGCAACCTGCGGTGACCTTCAACGACGAGACTGTGTGTATCCTGAATCGAAGTCAACTCGCGGCACGCCAAGCAGTTTCCAAGGATTTACCAGAGTTCAACGGAAGTTCAGAAGACTGGCCACTTTTCTTTTCTATATTCAACTCCTCGACCCAAATGTGTGGGTTCTCAAACGAAGAGAACATGCTTCGATTGCGAAAGTGCTTGAAGGGAAAGGCACTGGAGGCAGTGAGGTGTCGACTGCTCCATCCATCAAACGTAGTAGGAGTGATGTCGACGTTGAAAATGCTCTACGGAAGACCGGAGGCCATTGTTCACGCAATAATCCGAAAGGTTCGTGCACTACCACTACCAAACATGGAGAAGCTGGAGACAGTCGTAAACTTCGCGCTTATGGTGGAGAATCTTGTCGCCACGATCCAGGTGTGTGAAGTTAGCGATTTCGTGTATAACTCATCGCTAAGGTACGAGCTGGTGGAGAGGCTTCCGTCAACTCTCAAGATGGACTGGGCCAAATACTCTCGTGGAAGGCCGAATCCAACCTTAATCGATTTCAGTGCGTGGCTGTACACGACGGCGGAGGATGCCAGTGCAGTTATGATCAGCAACACTAGCAGCGAGAAGCGAGGCCGAGAAAACAAAAAGGATGGCTTTCTGAATTTCCATTCCGAGTCGGAATCCACGAGAGCAAGATCTACCGAACCATCGACCAAGACGAAACCTTCCGGTGCTGCATCCAAGGAGCAGTGTGCAGTGTGCAAAGGAACGTGTCCGTCCGTAGCGAAGTGCAAGAGGTTCGAGGAGTTCAGCTACGATTCCAAGTGGGCAACCGTGAAGGAGTGTAAGCTATGCCGGAAATGCCTGCGAAAGCATAACGGATCATGTAAGCAGTCCAAACCGTGTGGAAAGAACGGATGCGAGTTTCTTCATCATCCTCTGCTTCATAACACGCAGAAACATGAAGCTCCGAGATCGCCAACGCCGATGGCAGCAACACCCAACAGCACCCAACCAGAGACGAGAAGGACGGATCATAGCTGCAACGTTCACCAAGGTCAATCGGAGATCTTGTTTAGAATCGTTCCGGTTATGCTGTATGGGCCAACGAAGACGATACGCACCTACGCGTTTGTAGATGATGGGTCTGAGCTCACACTAATAGAACAGAGCCTGTCCGATGAGTTGGGTGTGCAGGGACCGACGAAATCCCTGTGCTTGAAGTGGACCGGCGGAACGCAGAAGATGGAGAACCAGTCGCAGCAGATCAACCTGCAAATTTCCGGCGTGTACAGTTCGAAGAAGTACGAGCTGTCAGGTGTCTACACGATGTCCTCTCTGCAAATTCGTCCGCAAACGTTGCTGCTTGCGGAGATCCAGAGGAAGTACCCGTATTTGGCAGGGTTGCCACTCGAGTCGTACCACAACGTCAGTCCTCGTATTCTCATCGGTCTGGACCACGCTAGACTTGGCCATGCCATCAAGAGTCGGGAAGGTAAGGACCACGAGCCCATAGCAGTGAAGACGCGCCTAGGGTGGATGGTCTTTGGAAATTGTGCCGGCAAGGAGGAAGCTACGCGGTATGTGAACTACCATAGCGTGCAAACGTGCGAGTGCAACCGAGATCCGGACGAGGACCTACATAAAATTGTGAAATCTCATTTCTCGCTCGACAGCCTTGGAGTCGTAAAACCGGACAAGTTGCTAGTCTCGCATCAGGATCAACGGGCACAAATGCTTCTAGAAACTCTCACTCGTCGTACAGCTGATCGTTACGAATCCGGCCTCCTTTGGAAGTACGATAATGTCCGACTTCCGGACAGTCAACCAATGGCGCTGAAGCGGTGGAGATGCTTGGATAATCGTATGACGAAAGATCCCGTGCTAGCCGAGGCGCTGAAGGCGAAGATCGACGACCACGTAAGGAAAGGCTACGTAAGGAAGTTGACAGTGGAAGAGCTGCAAACACCACGATCCCAAGTGTGGTACCTCCCAATTTTCCCGGTCGTTAACCCGAATAAGCCGAGCAAGATGAGACTTGTGTGGGATGCAGCAGCCACCGTCCATGGAGTATCGCTCAATTCCGTCCTGCTCAAGGGCCCTGACCAGCTGACGTCTCTTCTTTCCGTGCTGGTACAATTCCGAGAGTTTCGGGTGGCAGTTTCTGGTGACATTCGTGAGATGTTTCACCAGGTGAAGATGCGAGAAAATGACCAGCATTGCCTACGTTTCTTCTGGAAGGACGACGACCAAGCGACGGAGCCGAGTGTCTACGTAGTGCAGGTGATGACTTTCGGTGCTTGTTGCTCACCAAGTACTGCACAATATGTGAAAAATATTAACGCTATGCAGTTCGAGCGGGATCATCCGGAAGCTGTCAATGCAATTGTCAAACGGCACTATGTGGATGATATGCTTGTGAGCGTGGAGTCCGCAGAGGAAGCAATTCAGCTTGTACAGGACGTGAAAAGGATTCACGCATCGGCCGGTTTCGAGATGCGGAACTGGATATCGAACTCGCGTAGCGTCTTGGCTGCGGTGAGTGAGGAAACGACGAAGGAGAAAAACCTCGACATCGGCGAAGAAAGCATCACCGAGAAAGTTCTTGGCATGTGGTGGGATACCTCAAAGGACTGCTTCACCTACAAGGTCTCCGCGCGATACGATGAGGAGCTCATATCAGGAAACCGTCGGCCAACCAAAAGGGAAGTTCTACGCACTCTAATGATGGTATTCGATCCATTGGGACTCATCGCGCACGTGTTAATGTTCTTGAAGACGTTGCTCCAGGAGATCTGGCGAACGCCGGTTGGTTGGGATGACCCGATCGAGGATTCGCAGCACGACAAGTGGTTGGCATGGTTAGCGATCTTTCCGCAGATAGCAAACGTTGAAATACCACGCTGCTATCGAGTGCAAACACCTGGTGGATCAAGTACCGTAGTGCAAATGCATA
This sequence comes from Ochlerotatus camptorhynchus, assembly GCF_037179485.1. Taxonomy (NCBI): domain Eukaryota; kingdom Metazoa; phylum Arthropoda; class Insecta; order Diptera; family Culicidae; genus Ochlerotatus; species Ochlerotatus camptorhynchus. The sequence goes on along the minus strand of NW_027041013.1, from coordinate 88,854 downwards.
CATTTGTTGATGCAAGCGAGAACGGGTTTGCTGCGACGGTGTACCTACGATTCGACAACGGCGATACCGTCGAATGCGCACTAGTTGGTGCCAAAACAAGAGTTGCGCCGCTCAAGTTTCTGTCGATTCCTCGTTCCGAACTGCAAGCGGCAATCATCGGTGTGCGTTTTGCGGATACCATTTCGAAATCACTCTCTATCAACGTCAGCCAGCGAACGTTCTGGACAGACTCCAAGGATGTACTCTGTTGGCTGCGTTCAGATCACAGGCGGTACAGCCAGTTCGTGGCATTCCGTGTCAGCGAAATCCTCGAGACTACGGATATCATCGAGTGGCGATGGGTGCCGACGAAACACAACGTTGCTGACGAAGGAACGAAATGGAAAAGAGCCCCCAACTTGTCAAGTGACAGCCGCTGGTTCCGTGGACCGGAGTTCCTTATCCTCAAAGAAGAAGATTGGCCTGTGAATCCGTTTCCTGGAAGAACTACCGAGGAGGATTTACGACCGCATCTGCTTCTGCACACTCAATCTAGTGATCCAGCAATTCATCCACCGGATTTCTCGAGGTGGACCGACCTGCTACGCGTAACGGCCTACGTACTGCGTTATATCAACAACCTGAAACGTTGCTGCTACGGCCGACCGCGAGTGTCGGGACCGCTGAAAAGACAGGACTTTATCGATGCAGAAAATCATCTGTTTCGCCAGGCTCAATCTACCACTTTCGCAGAAGAGGCAGCTATCCTCATGAAGAACCGTCTGTTGAAGGTTCCAGCAAAAACGGTTCCCAGATCAAGCCTGCTCTACCAGTGGTGTGCCTTTCTGGATGAAAATGATGTGCTGCGTGTCAAAGGTCGAACGAAGGCCTGTATATTTATCGATCGAGATGCAGCCGAACCGGTGATTCTTCCCCGGGATCATCCTGTTACTCGCCTCATCATCTCTGCAGTACACGATAGATTCAATCATCAAAACCACGAGACGGTGGTGAACGAGATACTGCAACGCTACCGTATTCCTCGCCTGAAAGCAGCGTACCATCAGATCCGGAAAGACTGTCAACAATGTAAAATCCTCCGCGCCAAGCCGCAGCCACCAGCAATGGCTGACCTTCCTCCAGCTCGCCTGGCCGCCTTCACTCGTCCCTTCACTCACACGGGAGTGGACTACTTCGGTCCGATGATGGTATCGGTTGGAAGACGTACCGAGAAACGGTGGGGGGTTCTCGCCACTTGCTTAACCACTCGCGCCATCCATCTGCAGATCGCTCACTCACTGACCACCGATTCCTGTGTAATGGCCATTCGGAACATCATGGCTAGAAGGGGTATACCTGCTGCGATCTATAGCGACCGTGGGACCAATTTCCGAGCTGCAAGTAAGGAGTTACAGAGTGCTACAGAAAAACTCGACCATGATGCGCTAGCGAAGGAGTTCACCTCCAGCCACACTGAGTGGTCTTTCAACCCTCCCGTCACGCCTCACATGGGTGGAGCATGGGAGCGTTTGATTCGGAGTGTCAAGCAGAACCTCGGACGAATGCAAACGAGCAGAATCCCGACTCCCGAAGTACTGGAGAACACGTTGGTGGAGATCGAGAATATTGTCAACTCCCGTCCTCTGACCAACGTACCAAGCGATGGTGACAATTTCCCGGTTTTGACGCCCAATCACTTTCTCTTGGGATCCACCAACGGCCTGAGATCGTGGGCTCCTCTGGACGATAGCCCTATCCTGCTTAGGAACAGCTGGAAGCAGCCGCAGGTGATAGCGGACGCGTTCTGGAAGCAGTGGGTTCAGGACTACCTGCCTACAATTACCCGTAGGACTAAGTGGTTCACACCGGTGAAGCCGATCACAGTTGGAGATCTGGTAATCATTGTGGATCCGAAGCTACCACGAAACTGCTGGCCAAAAGGCCGAGTGATTGCCACGTGTCCGGCTCCAGATGGTCAGGTAAGGTGGGCTACCGTGCAAACCGCATCGGGGGGTATCTACGAACGACCAGCGGTGTCTTTGGCTGTACTCGACGTAGGCGTTTGAGACGAATACGCTTTAGGAGGAGTCTTCGCGTATTCCGGGGGGAGTGTTGGTTACGCCCGCTCCAGATGTGTGTACTCCCACCGCTGATCTACGCCACTGACGAGTGAGTGCAACCACACCCATCGCTATACGAGGGATTGTCACGTGGTGAGAGGAAAAAGTGGTCAGGATGTAAACAAATCAAACTATGGAAAGAAGACAAAACAAAAGTGAAATTGCCCTGCCAATTGCGAAAATTAAAACTACTTATATATATACTTATTATATACACTAAATCTACTGCTTAAACCTAGTGAACTAAACCTAGTGAACTAAACCTAGTGAACTTGAGTGCTAAATATTAGTTGCAAATTATTGATTCTTAATCTAGAGGTGAGAATATGAAATAGTATGACAGGAAGATTCTTAACCTATTATGTGCTATTATTAAGGTATCGATGAACCACTAGAACTTCTACTTGCCTTCTGAATAAGTTATATGTGGCCCGGAAAAAGGTGAGGTAAAAAGAATTTAAACCTAAAACATGATCCTAAACACAAACATCTAACTAGGTACCTACGGCTAAACGATTACTTATAACTACCAGCAAATTCGGCTGCTCTGTTACCGTTGATAGGTGAGACATTATATCTAGAGCCAAGGCACACATTAGTAAACTAAACTTAAACCTACAGATTTCCTAAACCTACGAGAGTTGTTGGATCTCTCAAGCGATTATATTGCCATACAGCGAGAATCACTAAATGTAAGCATTACATGAAAATTATCCTAAATTAGCCTAACTTAACTGAGTATTCCACAGGAATTTTATAACTTTCATTCGCTGAAATACATTGGTTGGTGAATAAAGTTTATAGAATTTGATTCATTTCGGCTGTTACCAACATCTGCTGTTATCCGCTTAGTAACCAGACATTCGATTTCGGTCTCGTACCTGGAGGTGGTAGAACGAATCGTAGCGTGAACCTTGTACTGGACAGCAGAAGTTTTACCGCAGACCCCAGAAACATGTACATCTCCCTTGGTTTTTCTCAGCCCAAGCCGCTGAACGCAGTCTTCGGTAATAAAGTTGACCATGGATCCAGAATCCAAGAGCACTCGGACCTTATGTAACTTCTTGTGGTAATCTTCGACGTAGACGACGGCAGTATTGAGCAAAATTTGACGATGAATCGGAATGGAACGACAAGTTTGGGAAACGGTGATATTCGACACAGGAGGTTCGGATGGCATCGGTTGTTCACGTTGACCTTTGGGTTGTTCAATCGGTACATTCTCCCTCGGGACTACGGAAAATGATTGTTTGGTTTCCAAATGCAGCAATGTATGGTGTTTCTTCTGGCAGGTTCGACACAAACTTCGATTGCATTGACTCGACGTGTGGTTGTTGGACAAACAGTTGAAGCAAAGGTTGAGCACTTTCGCCTTCTCGATACGTTGTGGAGGAGTCAGCTTCAAGAAACCTTCACACTGGTTGATGTAATGGTTTTGACGACACAAGAAACAACTGATTTTGCTGCGCTCACGAGTAGTAGTTGCAGCGAATGCACGATTCGATGACGACGATCGAGGACCAGAAGCAGAGCTGGAAGGTTTCGACGTACGATTGACAGTAACAGGGGCACAACTTTTGTTCATACATTCCAAATTCTCCAGCATACGGCAGTGGTTTCCCAAAAAATCTACTAATTCCTTCCACGATGGAATTTCACTTTCTCCGATTTCTGCTTCATACTCCCGACGAGTTCGTGGGTGAAGACGCATCATCACCATTTGGCCGAAAACCAATTCGGACATTTTATCCAGTGTAATTCCAAGGGCATTCAAAGCTCGAATGTGCTTCAGAAAACTATCTAGCATTGTTCGCAAACCTGCAGCATTTTCGGACGTCAGAGAGGGAATCTTGAACAAATCACCCAAATGTTTTTCGATTAACCATCGCTTGTTTTCGTAGCGACGGGTCAATGCATCCCAGAGAGAGGAGAAAGTCTCTTCGTTGCATTGCAAGTTTCTTGCTTCCCCACACAGACACATTCGTAGATAGTGCAAGCGTTCGAAATCGTCCAAATTCTCACGACGACAGATAATTGAATTAAACTGATCCCGAAAGTAGATCCAGTTTTCATAATGACCGTCAAATTTGGGAAGCGGAATGTCGGGCAATTTGGATTTTGAGGAATGAGAATCGGATTCTTGTTTCACGGAACTGTTTGTTGGAGGTCTGGCTTGCTTCACATGACGACGTATTTGAAACCGTGCACTGTCGAGGGTATCCTCAATTTCCTCACCATGTTCGTTGAGTTCGGCAACGTCATCGTCCTTAACCAAACTGTAAAGCTTCGAACGGGCATCGAGAAACTGTGAACGTATATCTTCAATAACGGAAAGTCTTTCCTCCAACTCATCGAGATCCCCATTTTCCGCAGAAAAATCCTTGGCAAACTTCAGTTGTTTTAGCGAACGGTCGCGAATTGCGTTAATCGTTCGGTAGAGGCAAACAATTTGAATCTTTTTGTCGGTCATTTTGAGGTCACGCTAGTATGCTTTAATGTGAGCTCGCTCAAGGAAACAAAATGGCTCAAGTCACCTACCTTTTCGTCGACGTGGGGCGTCACTAGTTGTCTCACTTCTACACAATGGCTGCCGCTGGCGTCAGTAGGCACTTTATCGTTCACTTGCTGGCTGGATTCTTTATGCCTTTTTTGGCACTTGTTGCACTTTATTCTTCTAATTGGCCTCTTCCTTTGGCTTCTTTAAGTTCACTGACTCTTGGGTCTTTTTTAAAATTCACTTTTAGTTTTGTCGTCTCGGCACGTTCAGGCCACACAAATTTGTTCTTTTTAGGTTCTTGTTTCGGCCTTTTCAAGGTCCACACACGGGATACTCGGACGGAACTATTATTTCAGTTCTCACACTCACGACGGCCAGAAACTTATCGCACTCCCGAAGGCAACCCTTGGTCTTTCGACGGCGTTTTTTGTTTGTTCAAATGGGATTGCCTCACTGGCAAATCAAAACGGTTCACCTTTAGGAAACGAATTTCAATCGTCTCACTCACACTCGCAATGGATGCGATGGAAAATTTTGGTTATTTCGCGACAAAATTTAGGTTTTCGGCTAGCCAATTTATTTCACACACTCCCGATCTACACTTTCGGTACGGCGGTACGTTAATTGTCCGGACTATATTCGCAATTCGAGTGCAAAGTCTCGAAATTGCCACGAATCAAATTTTGCACGTGCTTTGCTCGATGGTCATAAACACAATGGCGAACAAAATATTTTCTGCTGCCTTTATTTGCACGGCTCATACACTCGCTCGGTACGTCACTCGCTCTGTCCCGTTCTGACGCGTGCATATTCTTGTAATAGGGCTGTGGCACATTCGTCGATCGGCGTCACAGTTCGATGTTATTTCGAATTGGTCGTTTTTTAGTTTTCACTTGGTTCATCCGCGGGCCTTTCATCTATCCGGCTCGAAGGACCAAAATACAGTCCACTTATCATCGTTCCCAACAACAAGGTTTTTTAATTGTAGTAAAATGATCAAACTATTCATCCGTCTGATTCAATCGATCCCATTTTTTCCATCCAAAATAAAACCCAAAAAATGCCGCACAGTCAACTCACTCTGGAAAAACGACCGTTTTCGCCGGCTTGTAAAACGGACCACCCGCGGAAGTTCGTCTTTCCGTCAAATGATCGCTTCTTGTACCTAGGTTAGGTATTGTATTGATTCCACTACATAATGGGAAACCAAACCGATCGGATAGGGTAGGGGAAGTCAGTAGAAAAATTGGTTTTTAATTTAACACCTCGTGATTTTCAATGTCCAATTCCGCTACGGTACCTTTTGCCTTTGACTTTTCTCCTGTCTCCCGACGAGGTCGAAGGTGTTTGCAAACTTACAAACGCTGCGGTGGTTGGCCGTTGTACAAAATGTGGCATCCAGGCGAGACGAATCAAGCTGAGAAAACGGGCTCGTTGTGTTGTTCGTCTCGTGACGATCGATCTCGGTAAACATTCCCGCTGGGCAGAGGTTCATGACAAATGTAAATTATAGAAACATGTTATTTATTTAAGATTTGAATCTGCGTGAAACATCTGGACCACTTCCCACGGTGGCGACCGATTTCGGGATACGATTATTGTTATGTTTGTGCGGTGTCAATTTGCAGTCATGGCGCGGCAATTGCAACTGCTAACGTTCAGGCATAAACAGCCGGAGTTACACACCGCAATTTGAATGCAGAGAGTGCAACAATGTAGGCGATTCGTTCCACGACATTAGCTGCTTGCTGCTGTGCCGTTTGCGGTCGTGTGAGGCTACTTCTTCCGACAAGCCGCAACCAAATGGGTTTATGGGTTTATTCAATTGCTGATTTTCGATAGCGACGTGGTGCGAATGAGGAGGGGGTTTTCATTTAAAGTAATATCGTATTTGAAGCAGATTTTTTTTTATTATTAATTTATTTGATAAGGCTCAACCAAAGTAACTTTACAGAGCCGAGGATTCTTGTTCACTATACAATACATCTTAAAACTATAGTCAAAAGGTACAACACAATAAACATTTTATCTTCCGATATCCAATAGGCCTCCTCCACCAGGTCGGGAGTCATTGTATGGCGAGTTCGCCAACGGGGGTCAGAGCGCTTCCATTGCAGCAATGGACGCAAAACGTGGTCAGCACTCACGCGTTCATCACGAAACGGTTGCTTTCCAAAGTCGACGACGCATCGACTGAAAGAACTGCTGATGAAGAACAATGAGGAGAACCACACAATAGTTGCTGCCGAGTAAACAGATGATCGCGTGACACACATTGAGAGTACAGAGATTTTCACGTCCGGTTGTATTGGTGTGATATGTGAGAGCGTGTTAGTGAATATCCGAGGAAAATACATAACAAATCGATGTAAAACTCATTTTGACAGATCTACTTTCATACATTTTGACGTAGGACTACGTCTGTGATTTCTATATGGGGGTACACTTTGTGAAAACCGAAAATGGAACATGTAACAAATTAAGAAAGATTTTGAACGTTAATAACTCAGCTGCCCCTGGTCCAATTTCAATAATTTTATCACCAATCGATCAGAAATATGGCTACGCATCGAATGTTGATTTTCAACAATAAACTATTGAAAAACTGGTCAATGTCCAGCATTGTCCAAAAGCGTCGAATTAACTTACAAATCCACCAATTACCTACATTAGAGTGATGCAAAATTTGAAATTTTCGCTCCACAATACTTAAACGATTCCAATCGGATCCTGACTAACCTCTCAAAATTTGAACCCATTTGGTGAGACATAGTAATTCCAATACAAACCATATGAAGTTTGTATGGGAATTACTATGGTAAAACCAAGATTTTTGTTCATATCTATCTAATAATTCACCATATCGGTCTGCTTTAAAAGCATTCAACTGTACTTGTAGGCTACAACTTTGCTGAAGACTTCTTTTTGATAAAATGCAAGGATCGAAAGTTATCAATGGTTCAATGCGCTGATGTCTTATGATCATGCTCAATCAACTGCTCAGCAGGCAACATTGGTGTTTCTGAGGCGTTGAATAGGACACACAAATCATGGCTACTATGTCACACTGCAAAATACAGTGTTGCCTACAGAGCAGCTGCTTGATCATGTCATGAGTTTACCAATCTCTTAAATAATTAATAACTTTTTCCTGTCTCGTGTTACATAGAAACGATCTTGAGCAAAGTTGTAGCTGAGAAAATTTTCTATATGAATGGCAAGCGAACTGTTTCGCAGCTCAATATGGAAAAAGACTGGAAGGCAATGAACAAAAAGTTGAGATTTCCCATAGTAATTTACATGTTTTTTTTTGTTTTACGGTTTAGCGACTTTGCAGTCAATTTAATTGTTTATATCAAAGTTTGAACATACTGAGAGGTAAGCACATATCATCGGTAAGAGACGTGTGTGTGAGAAAATTTGCGAAAAAAAAGTAGAAGGGTCTGTGCCTAGGGGCACGAACGGAAGCTTGACGTAGGACAGCTAGTGGACGGAATAAATGTGAAGAGCATTTAGTTCTTTTAATTGATCAATCATCTATTATCTAAGCTCTTTCCGTTTTTGAATTGTAGGCGTACCAAATTTGTATTAATTTTTTTCAAAGTGAAAGTTGATTAAGAGAATCAATCAAAATCACTTGTACCCCTGCTTCCAAGTTTGGTTACAAGATTACAACTCTGGAGAGCATTTTGTGTGGTCGTTGAGGGTCTGTGGTTCTGAATATGGACAAACGAGCACAGATAAATTCTATTCCAACTTTTTACTGATGTAGGCTTGATGGCCCTGAAAAGGGCCATTTTATTGAAGAGTACATCCATGGCCACTTATGCTTGGCGTGTTTAGTGTAGATGACAGCATCACGGCCCTTATTTTCCAGGAACACCTTCAGCACACCTCGTAGATCAGACTGGAGATACGTTTGACACCACCACGGCGAGCCAGATGACCGATGGCGGTTATCTCGAAGAACTTTGCGATGACGCAAGACCTTTTCCTCCTTTGCCACGACCAGTCAATTGTTGCTTGTTCCTACTGCTGCTATTGCTGTTCACCACGCCGTCCGAAGCGAAAATGAGCTTATGCCATACAGCAGCGCTCTTTTATATCTTTTTAGGTTAAAGCAGAACGATTTGCAACCAAGTGGTATAAAAGCTACAAAGACTCCTCCCATTATGAGTAGTTTGCTATCAAGTAGCGACATTGGCTCATTTCCTTTTGCGTACACGGCGAATGAGAACGACCCAAATTTGAGTTTAGTTCACTCATAATTGCCAAAAATGCAGTAACTCAGCGATGAGTAAATTTGTCTCATGGTTTCCTGTGGAAAACCTAAAAAATCTGCCAGAAAATAAGGAAATTGACGAAAATTTTATTCAGTCTCGGAGTAGTACCAATAGACTGAGTGAATCCTATCTTTACTTTTCTCAAATTCGGAATTTTTTCCCTTGAAAAATCCTGGAAAATCCTGGAAAAACCTGGAAAAACATGAGGAAAATTTACTCATCGCTGAGTTCCTGTACTTTATTTCTTCTTTCTGAGATAACTAAACTCAAATTTGGGCCGATCTCATTCACCTTAAAAGATATCGGCGGCGGTGGTTATCGTGATTACCTCTCATCCCAGCAGGACTGGGTTCTTTCTCAGTCGCACCGGCATGTTCTGAGGCATAACATATCTGATCCCACCTTCCTTCGGGAAGAAAAGCCGTTGATCCCCTGTTCATGTGTTGCTTTGCGTGTTTAGTGTTGGTGACAGCATCACGGATCTCATTTTTCAGGAACATCTTCTGCACACCTCGTAAATCAGACCGGAGATACGTCAGACACCGCCACGGCGAGCCAGACGACGGATGGTGGTTATTTCGAAGAATTTGCGTTTGGTTCTGAATATGGCGATGAGTGTGCAAAATATTACGCAATTCCATCCTCCCTATTCGCACGCGCCCGAGGATCGGAGGCGAATGCCACTTCGACTTGTTTCGTCTACTTACTACTCTCTGACGCCTGTGCTGGGGAAGCAGCATATGCATGTAGGTAATTGGTGGATTTGTTAGTTAATTCGACGCTTTTGGACAATGCTGGACATTTACCAGTTTTTCAATAGTTTCTTGTTAAAAATCAACATTCGGAAGCATTGTTATCGATGCGTAGCCATATTTCTGATCGATTGGTGATAAAATTATTGAAATTGGACCAGGGGCAGCTGTGTTATTAACGTTCAAAATCTTTCTTAATTTGTTACATGTTCCATTTTCGGTTTTCACAAAGTGTATCCCCATATAGAAATCAAAGACGTAGTCCTACGTCAAAATCTAAGGGCACCGGTGGGATTCGAACCCACAATTCCCATTCAGTACACGGGTGCATTGCCAATTATACAACGGTGGACCTATGGTGCTGGAAGCTCTGGCAAAACTGGAAGTTATGCTGGCCAATAAAGGCACCAACAGCATTTTTCGCAGGAAAGTCCGGGAATCCATTATCGACTTTACTTTATGCAGTCCGTCACTGGTAGCAAACATGGATTGGAGAGTATGCGATGCATATACCCATAGCGACCATCAGGCAATCCGATATGGCATTGGTCATCGGAATATTGTGGCAGTACGGAGGACGAGAACTTGTGACCGGAAGTGGAAGACGAAGGCTTTCTACAAGGATCTTTTCATTGAGGCACTTCGTGTGGACAGGAGTTCCACAGATCTAAACGCGGACAAGCTGACAGACATTGTAGTGAGAGCATGTGACGTGACCATGCCGAGGAAACTGGTGGAACGAGGTACTTAGCACGCTCTGCGCTAGTTGTCTCAGAGCCAGAAAACGTGTTCAGAGAGCAAGAACGGCAGGGTTGCGACCTATCACAATTACTATCGCCAAACAGCTGATGGTAGTAACGCTTTGTACATTCCTATCAATGTGCTCGTCGAAGCTCTCTCCATAACCATCCATCAAGTTGACGAAAGAAGTAAAAAGCAACTGATGAATGTCGTCTTCTGTTGTGATCCATCACCGATCTGGTCATTCCCGACAATCACGACACTCATCTGTGCTCGTTTTGAAGCAGTTGCTGCTTTGCTTGCTTATGTGAGTGTGTTGGTGAGTTAACCCAACAGCTTCCGTATCATGGTGCCTGCTTTGTTTGTAACTCACACAGTCACGCCTGCCGAGACGAACTTGGAATGCGTAGGCATTGTTTTGATTTTCTTCTGTCGTTTCGCTTTTTCTCATGATCGTACTGCAGAAGTCTTCACTGTTTTCGTTGTGCTTTTCATCATCAGCAGCGAGTGTAACGTTTTGCTTGTGAGCAGCGACCATTACTGGTGATTGTTGTTTGCCATGGCTCTAACTCTCACCGCGTAACAAAACGATCTGTCAGCGATAGTCGGTTGATGCGAAGACGAGTGTCACGTGAGTGTCATGAAATTTTGCATCACTGACGGAAGCAGACAGAGAGGAACGAAGAGGAGTGTTTCGAGCGGCCAGGGCCGCACTTAAACGAGAGATAAAGCAGAACAAGTCAAACTGTTTTAAGGAGCTATGTAGAGATGCTGATGCCAACCCCTGGGGCGACACATACCGAGTCGTGATGGCGAAGATCAGAGGTCCAACGATGCCTGCTGAAATGTGCCCAGAGAAGCTGAAAGTCATCTTGGAAGGACTTTTCCCGAAGCACGACCCAACGACCTGGACTCCTACACCGTACGGAGAAGGAGAGGGAGATAACGTCGAAGTCACCAACGAGGTACTCGTAGCAGTGGCGAAAGGATTGAAGGTGAAGAAAGCTCCCGGTCCGGATGAAATCCCCAACGTAGCGTTGAAAGCGGCGATCCAGGCCTGGACGAGGGTCACTTCCCTGACAGGTAGAAGATACAGAAGCTAGTGTTGCTGCCGAAACCAGGAAAACCGCCGGAGGATCCAGCATCGTACAGGCCTACATGCCTGCTGAATACACTCGGAAAACCCTTGGAGAGGATCATCCTAAACAGGCTGACGAAATCAACGGAGAGTGAGCACGGATTGTCGGAAAGGCAGTTCGGATTCCGGAAAGGGAGATCGACGGTGGATGCAATTCGGACAGTGGTCGAGAGAGCTGAGAAGACGTCCAAACGCCGTGATAACGATCGACGTCAAGAATGCGTTCAACAGCGCCAGCTGGGAGGCCATCGCCGAAGCACTGCATAGAATGAGGGTCCCTGATTACCTGTGCAGGATCCTGAGGAGTTATTTCCAGAACCGGGTTCTGGTCTACGAGACAGACAAGGGACAGAGATCGATTAGGATCACATCGGGAGTTCCACAAGGCTCCATCCTTGGTCCAACGCTCTGGAACGGGATGTACAACGGCGTGCTAATGCTGAAACTGCCCAAAGGAGTTGAGATCGTTGGCTTTGCGGACGATGTCGTCTTGACGGTAATAGGCGAGACGCTGGTAGAGGTGGAAGTGTTGGCGACCGAGGCGATCGACATGATTGGTAACTGGATGCAAGGAGCGAAGCTGCGGACAGCCCACCACAAATAGGAAGTGCTATTGGTCAATAACTGTAAGGCGGTACAGCGGGCAGAAATCACCGTCGGGGAGCACGCCATAGCCTCGAAGCGTATGTTGAAATACCTGGGAGTGATGATCGATGACCGGCTAAACTTCAACAGCCACGTTGAATATGCCTGTGAGAAGGCTTCAAAAGCCATCAATGCGCTAGCTAGAATCATGCCGAACAACGCGGGTCCCAGCAGTAGCAAGAGGCGTCTTCTGGCCAGATGATGCGTACACAATTCGATGTTATCTTCATTATGACGTGTAAAGTGAATCAGGATTTCTTCGAAAATCTATTTGCAATTCTTAGATTAAACGGCGGTACGCATGATCATCCTACGCCATTACAGGCTCTCGGTCGCTTGCGATTGGTTTTTTCTGGGTAATAACATAAACCAACTTAAACGATATCAGAAAACGCAAAATAACCGAATTGATGAAGCTTACATCATGGCGAAGATGTTAAGGAAAAGAAAGGACTGCAGCAATGAAGCACCAAAGATATTGAACAGTAACGAAGACCACGGTGACAACGATGAGGAACTCGAACCTTGGCAGTTTGTTCCTGCTGAACGAACTTTAGAGGAAGCCGATGGTGCAGAGTATGTAGCTGGATTTATAGCTCAAGGAGTCAAGATAAATTTTCCGGATCTGGAACGAGATGGAAGATGGCCTCTGTTCGGAGAACTGTGGTCAAGACCTTTTCTACGGCGGACTTATTCATGGAGTGGACGTCGCATTCAGTAAGAGGTTATATTCAAGACACGACGTAGTATTACGAAAGGTAGTTTTGATATCACCTGGGGCCTCCCTTAGCTCAGTCGGTAAAGGCGCAGCTACAAAGCAAGACCATGCTGGAGGTGGCTGGGTTCGATTCCCGGTTCGGTCTAGGAATTTTTCGGGTTGGATAATTTCTCGACTTCCCTGGGCATAGAAGTATGATTGGACTTGCCACACAATCATATCAATGCAAAAATGGTACAGGCATCGAAAGCTCTCAATTAATAACTGTGGAAGTGCATCTAGAACACTAAATTGAGAGCACGCAATAAGCTAATATGCGATATGCAATAAGCTTGAAATGCGAAGAAGAAGAAGAAGAAGTTTTGATATCACAGCAAAAGTATAGTATATATTAAATTGATTTCTTAACTCGTTCACTGATAACGTTCGATAGGTTGAAATTCGGAAGCAATTTGAGAGTTCCGTTTTTGAGGTGCTCTGTCGATGTCTATGAGTACGATATGTATAAAAGCTCGTACTCTTAATAGTTAACTCTTTTATCAGTCATTTGTGGTCCTGAAAAGGACCGATGGATTGGAAGCTTGGAAGCCAGTTTAGAACAATGCTGTGGAAATGTTTCCTCGATGTTCTTGGAGATGATAGCGGTGCGGAAATTAAATATGTATTGGGAAAACACATCAATCACAGAAACTGAGCATACCTTACGGTTCCTACGTTTATGCTTTTTGATGCAAATTTTAAGTCTCTTCTTTTAAGATAATTCGGCAAGCTTTTTTTTGCCGTAATTTTCTTAATAGGAGGCATAATCAAAAGGCATAAAGATAGGTACCGTCTGGCATGCTCAGTCCTCGATATCAATATTCGGCGTCTGTGTTAGGGAAACCACTTTTCGCATCACGGAGACGCATCGTTTTCTTATTACAAAATTACGCATTTTCGTGAACAAAACGCACGGAATTGTTGGTATTGGAGGACGGTTAATAGTGATTGGAGGCATTTCTTTGCAAAAATTTTCCAATCGCGAGATATTCACGATCAATCATATAAATTCCGGTTTATTTTGCTTTTTCTAGCGTCCTGCAGAAAACCTTACGAACTGTTTCTGGTTAATGGACGCATTTGACCACAAACGTTTTGTTTCTGGGTACATTATCAAAAAGCTTTGAGGGTGATGTTGCTGGCAGCAAACGTTCAATGACAATTAACTCTTAAACAACAATAATCTACGGTGGTCCTGAAAAGAACCGTTTTGTCGTGATGGTTTAGTAATGCGGATGAGGCTGACGAGCTGTATGTTGTTTAGAACGAGGGTGACGTGTTTCGCATAGATGGCCCACAGCGACTCACGAAGATGGATCCCCATCAGTAGCGGGGAGGCTTCTTCCTCTTTCTTCGGTGAATGGACACCCATGTGGGCTGCAGTTTGCTGCTTGGGGCAGCCTTCCGTTGTGTACTATGTTCAACGCCACGCGCCGAAAGCACTGCTGCTGCTGACGACCGACAGGACCCCGCCGGAACTTACGGTGATTGAATAAGCACCGTTCAGGGAGACCGGATGGAATTCGATTTTGAAATCTGTGTTAGGGAAAGGGCTGTTTGCAGGCAATTGGTGATAATTTTGATCACTATCACAACAGTTGGACATTTGTATAATTTTCAGTAGTGACCTATTGAAAATTAATGAAGTGTTCAATTTAGCAGGTTCGTAGCAACATTTCTAATGCATTAGCTTGTTTAGAATTAAAATCCATCCGCTATTGACAGAGTTATACGTGGTCAAAACCGGACCACTTTTCGTAATGCAGTCGTTTTTGTTTTTTTTTAAATTGCACCCCCAATATGTTGCCGAAAGAGGTAATCCTACGTAATCCTACCTGACGTCACCAATCAGTTGATCGGTAATGTTTACATTTTTTAAGCTACTAACACAAACAAGCTGCGCTCTGGGCCTTATATACAGTCATCGGTGTTAGAGTAGGATGCATCAGGAAGCAGCCAGAATTTTGTGAAATATTTCACGCAGTTTGAAATGACGGTTCGTCGTTAGTGTATTTATAAATATCGGAACCACAGACAAACAGGCGTAACTCTTTGAAAAAGTTTTCTTGAAAACATACATAGTATCTCAAAACATAGGACCTCAGTAACAACACCTCTCGGGCTACTCGTGGAAAACATAGCTTACTCTCTAACTCACAAACAATATTGCATAAAAGTTTTATAGGATGTATAGAAACGTGAAAGTGATCCGATGCCAGCGCTGCGGCGAGTAGTTCGCGGAACTGATAATATTCAAATCAGCCGTTAAATGCGTGACCGAAGATACACAATGAAAAGCTACGTCTGTTTGTCTGTGTCGGAACGGTCTTTAGCTGTTGAACGAAAGGTGGTATAAATGTAAACCCCTGAATAAGGCCAAGCGAATAGACCGAAACATCGGATATAAAACATCGTATAGCTTTGTGATCAGAGTTGTTAATGACGTTAAAGTCTTTCATACAAACTCCCTTTGAAGACGTTAACGCTGAAGTTAACGATTATCAACCACGGTGTGATCCACCGTTAAACTGAAGAGCCAATATAAAATGTAGTATTTTTAAGTTTTATTACGAGCTTATTCACTGGCGTGCACAGGGTGGGGCAAGGTGGGGCAATTGCCCCTCCTTTTATTAATAAGATTACATTTCCAAATTATGATATAAAATAACTTGATTTCTTGATAACTTGGTAAATAACTTCATTTCAAGACCAACAATTGAAAAGGCCACAACTCCATTTTGTAAACAAACCTTGTAAGGCCATTTTCTCTTGAACTGAAATCTACATTCGCAAACTTAAAACACAATCGGGTAGATGAGAATATCCCCTACCTGTTCATTTTGTTGGTTTGCGTTGGCGGACTTCGGTTTGCGACAAAATGGCCTTACAAGGTTTGTTTACAAAATGGAGTTGAGACCTTTTCAATTGTTGGTCTTGATTTCATACTATAAGGGCACTGAAAACCCTTTATTGCGTCAATTCCTTTGAGATGATGCCTGAAAATTGCACCACAAAGGTGCATGAAGGGACAAACTTCAATGAAATTTTTTGGTCCAAAAATTGCACCCCAGTGGCGTAATTTTTTTTTTTCAATTAAGGGTTAAAAGAAGAGGGTAAATTTAAGGTTGAAAAAATTCACCTTCGTGGTGGTAAATTGTAGAAAAAGCTTTTTTTTTAATAATTCTGGTGTAAAAATATCATCAATGAATAATTCTGGTGGAAAAATTGAATCACGCAAAAAATTTGGAGGTGCACAATTAACTGCAACACTGTGATGAATGTAGAAGCAAGGTTTACTCATGTTTCTGGTGCATAATTTGCATCGTTCTGATAAATGCAAGCTTCATTGAAAATTTATGGTGGAAAATTTGCATGAAGAGGCAAAGCCTGTAAATTGCACCACAAAGGTGCATGGTGAAACAAACTTCACTGACAATTTTTGGTGCACCGTTCTGGTGAATGGAGGAGCATGCTTTATTGAAAATTTCTGGTGCAACATTTGTATCGCTCTGATAAATGAAATGAACAGAAAATTTCTGGTGCACAACTTGCACCGGTCTGGTAAATGAAGGCACAAGCTTTATTTGAATAAAGATATATTGAAAACTTCTGGAGGAAAATCTGCACCGTTTTGGTGAACGGATGGGCAAGCTTTTCGGAAAATGTTTGGTCTCAAATTTGCATCCTTTTGCACAATAGAGGAACAAACTTTAATAATATTTTCTGGTGTAAAATTTGCACCATTCTGATGATTGGAGGGAAGCTTCTTTACTGAAAATTTATGCTGAAAAATCTTAAAATAGGGGCAAGCTTTATTTGGTGGAAAACCTGCAACATTCTGATGAAAGGAGAAGGATATATTGAAAATGTCTGGTGGAAAATGGAAAAAGGATATCTGCACCAATCAGAAGATTGGAGGACAATTTTTATTGAACATTAACCGTAGAAAATTTGTATCGTTCTGATCAATTGAAATTTCCTGGTGTAAAATTTTCTGGGACAAGTTGTATTGAAAATGTCTGGTGCAGGATTTGCAACAACCTGCTGCATGGAGGCGCTAGCTGAATTGAAAATTCCTGATGTAAAAATTGCACAGTTCTGGTGAATGGAGGAGCAAGCTTTATTGAACATTTCTGGTAGAAAAACTACAACGTTTTGGTGAATGGACGGACAACATAAACTTGACTTCCGAGAAGAACCTCAAGGGTATTGAATTCTGAGGACAAGTTCCAAAAAAAAAAAATGATTTCTGGGGATGATTCCATAAAAATTCTGCGAATAGTTTCTAGTGAATCCTGCAGATAGTTCCAAGATAATTTTGAAGAGAATACCGAGAGAATCAAATTTTGAATGAAATTCCAAAGGGATGTTGGGACAAATTTCAAGGAAATTCCGAGGATAAATTCAACCTCATTTTGGGAAGAATTTCTGGAGAAACAGAGGAAATTCTTCTGCAACTTTAGGGGAATTTCAGTTCCAAGGTGTTCTGAGAAAAAAAAGTTCTAAAATATTCCGAGAAGAACCTCAATGATATTGAATTCCTAGGACAGTTCCAAAATATATCTGGAGAGAATTCAAAGAAAATTCTGCGGATAATTTCTAGTACACCCCGCAGATATTTCCAAAATAATTTCGAAAAGATTACCGAGAAAATCAAATTTTGAGTGAAATTCCAAAGGGATTTTAAGCAAAATTTCAAGCGAATTCCGAGGAAAATTTCTAGCGCATTCAGTTCCAAAGTGTTCTGAGAAAAATCATAAAGAGTTCTAAATATAATTCCAGTGAACTTCTCTTAGGAGAGTTCTAAAAAAATCCGAGAAGATCCTCAAGGATATTGAATTCTGAGGACAGTCCCAAAGAATTTCTGGGGAGTATTCCAAGAAAATTCTGCGAATAATTTCGAGTGAATCCTGTTATAGCAACCGGTGAACACTCGTGTTTATTTCAGTTACCGTGGAGACGTAATTTGTGATTAGCCCCGGTCCCTTTCAAATTGTATCATTATTTATGTACGGTCTTTATATTTGAAATGACGTTTCACATTCATCTAGTGATGGCCGATTTTCATTTGAATAATCGATTAATCGATTAACGAACCGAAAAGTAAAATATTTGTAATCAGTTATATCATGCCGATATAAGCATTAACATCTCCAGAGGATCATCACCGATCGTTTCAAACATGTGCTGCACTCTCATTGGTGCAAAAATGGCAGCACAGCGAACAAAAAAAAAATCGATTAGTTGTTAATCGAGTAATTAAAAGATTGGACATCTCTGATTTTGGTGTGATTGTTTTGATCAAAATGAGCGCAAAATTTCATCTCTACCGAGGGGACAACAAAATCACAATATTACCTTGAATACGGAGGGTATTCATTGGATGAAAGGGACCGTGAAAGAGGACACTAAAATAGAAAGTTTTTTTTCCGACAGTTTCATCTAAGCATTCATCTTTTTCATAGCTCCAAGATGATTCCGGAAAGAATACCGAGAAAATTAAGTTTTGAGTGAAATTCCAAAGGGATTTTGAGGAAAATTTCAATGGAGTACCGATAATTTCTAGCTCATTCCGGGAATAATTTCTGGATAGTACTGGGGAAGTTCTTCTGAAACTCTAAGGGAATTTCAGTTTCAATGTGTTCTGAGTAAAACTCAAGGAGAGTTCTGAAAATAATTCCAGAGGACTTCTGAGAAGAATTTCAAAAGAGCTCATAGAGTTCTAAAAAAAAAAGCTTTTGGATTCCCTAATTGAAAAGTGGGTATTAGTTTGTCATTGAACGTTGGTCGATTGTTGTCTTACTAAAAAATCGTCTAAGAATCTTCTCTGAAAATTTCAACGGATAGCTTTGAGTGTGTTGGTTTATTTCCTTTTAATTCCGTTATAATTGCTTATATTTTGACAGATACGCGTATTTCGTCTACTACTTGCAGACTTCATCAGTGCCAAGCACTCAATATCACTGATCAAGATTGGATTGATCAAGAGCAATATACTGTTTGTTCACTGCTATGCGCACTGTTTGAACCTTGTACTTGTCGACGCATTGTGCAGGAGAATGCGATTCGTATTGGTCATTCATCTCGGTTTGTCGATGCTATCACCACTATCTGACGTGACTTCAGCTGAATTCAACCACCAAGGCAACAACATCGCAGCAAATGTATAATTTAGGATAAAGCCCTACTATCGCAACCATTTGACGAACCGGCCATCATCGACATCGTCGATGGGATTAAATTGCCAATTTCCATTGGCTGTCTGAAAGCAGTTTGCATTGAAGAAGATGAATCACCACCGGAGCAAAATATAAATAAAATTAGCTAAATTGAACAGTAGGGAAAAAGTGGGAGGAGGACAGCACCATCTACGACGTACTTTGGAGTACTCCCCATCCCCAGGTTAAATGCACCAAAGAATAAAAATTGCCCCTCCTTAACAAGATTCCTGTGCACGCTAGTGAGCTTATTACAGACAAGTTTTACCCGTACCTTTCTCAGTGATAATACCTCTAATTATTTAGTTTATAACTGAGAAAGCCGTTTTAATCAACAACTATACATTCCCAGTCGATAGGGAAAATGGCTCTAACGTTGGCCTATGGATCTAAGATTGGGTCCATCGCTAAAAATCTGATATTTATCAATTTTATTTAGATGAACGTGTCATTGGGACGGTACTAATGGATATTTTTGTTCGCTATTGAACATTTAGTTGATTGCTGAATTTATGTATGGGCCCAAATTAGGAGCATTTAGGCCGACAATACATCCATCTCCCCTACCATATCAATTCCTAAATAAAAATTTTGGGCGCTCTTTAAAGGAGCACATGGAGTTGAGGTAGGCGCACATATGAAAAATCAGTTAGGTACCAGCTCCAAGTTTACATGATAGATCTGAATCAGGTCTTCAGGATCAAACTGTTTCAACGATTTCTTTTAGATCGTTTCTTACGCTTCATTTATAGTTTGATTGAAACAATTGGTTCAGCTCATCAATGCCAGTTTCCAGTAGCTGCAGCAGCTCTAGTAGCATTCACGTCTAATCACTGTACATCGTTAACCCGTGGGTTCCACACTCACCGAAAACTGCTGACTGGTTTACAAAAATGGTGGGCCGTAGTGTCTGTTTACACGCATATCGACCGAGGTGGCACGGCGGGCGGCACCACCACCAATCAGCCCTGAAGCATTTCCCGCCAGTCATTCACTAATCGCCACCGCATAAGCGTGGACCCATTTTCATGAAATCAGAACACAGAATCGCGCTTGATCTCGCGCCGCATATGTGGGTTGGTCGGTATTTTATCGCTTTGTCAAGTCTGAAATCGAGATTGGCTCCATTGAATTAGTGTTAATTAGAGGATCTGTGGGCGGAGAGTGTGAGAAACGCTGGTTGCTTTACCGATTAATGGTAATTACATAATGACAAGGGAGTGAGGTGAATCGGTTGGAACGGATTCAAGTGTTTTGAATGATGGAGTTGGTACAACTAAGGGAAATGGCTCTAATGTTGGCCTATGGATCTAAGATTGGGCCCATCGCTAAAAATCTGCTATTTATCATTTTTATCTAGATGAACGCGTCATTGGGATGGTACTAATGGAAATTTTGGGTCGCTATTGAAAATTTAGTCCATTGCTGAATGCTATGTATGGGCCCAAATTAGGGGCATTTAGGCCGACATTACATCCATTTCCTACAAGTATTCACGGCAAATGAGAGTAACTCAGTAACCGAGTCGAATTTGACTCAACATTGAAAAAAGGGGGGTCGGAAAAACTGTTTGGAGATGAGGGAAATGGAGAGATAGACATAGTAACATTTTCGTCCAAGCAGTTGTTCCAGAAATATTTTACTCATCCGCTGAGTAGCTTTTCAATTTTGAGTCGAATTCGACTCAGCTACTGAGCTACCATCAGTGGCCGTGTATTCAAACACGGCCTGGAAACACCCTGGATCTACATTTGATTTGCAATTCTAATGACCAAGAAAATTGCCCTACATGGCAAACAAAGTTCCACAAAAGCGGTGATTTAAGCGAGAGCAACAAAGTTGTACCGTTCAATTTTAATTCTAATTGGCCAATCCCACCAAAAACTATAACATCCAAGGAAATCGATCAATTTGCCCGACTCCGTCGAGCGGGCGGTGAAGAACGCCTGACCTGATGAGGAGCCGGTCAAACCGAAACCGGTTCACCAGAAGCGCTGAGCACCTTAAACGAATGTCGGCAAAGTGGCCTTGCTGTGTGATCATTCGACTTGTCGTCTGCAATGCGTTTAAATCGAACTATTATTGCCCATTAAATGGAGCACATATTTGCGTAAAAGCTCCATAAAGATGGCAATTGCATCTGATGGGTATGTGCACCGATATCATCATCATCATCATCATCATCTTTGTTATGATCATCATCGATCGGGCGGAACCAGCTGCCGTGTCACATTTATAGTTTGTTTTGTTTTCAAGTGAACCGAGGTGAAAAAAAATCCCACTTCCGGTCCGAAACCGAAAGTCAAACGATCCTTAAATGGAAGATGTCGTGCGTGGAATGGGCCTGTAATGATATGGCACCGTGTCCGGTCCGTTGAAATGTCACATGTGCAAGCAGGGCAAGGTGGTATGCAAAATGATTTTTTCTTCTTTCGATTGCCATTCAAAGCCCTTCGGGGGCAGAAAAAAAAGGGCCCGAAGGCTAATTAAACGTGCATCGCGTACCCATGTGGCAGTGTTTCACCTGAGTGACAATAAGTCGGTAATTAGACAACGTATAATTGAAACCTCGTGTATCGTGGATGTGTTATTACTGATAAGCTGCCTCTTCAGCAAACAGAGCAATTAGTTTATGTTTACAGAGATAGGTGAAGTGGAAATTGATGGTTACCACTGATCGATGATCAAGGCCTTTGGAGAGCAATTTGAAACATGTGTTTCAATTATTGTTCTCCTTATTTTATGAAACAATGTTGTAAAGTTAGAATCGTACCATTCAGTCCTGTTCGTTCGGTTTCATACCAGTTCGCAAATCGAGTTATGTTTGTACCCTTTGATTTAGCTGAAAATTTGCAAAAATGTTATTTATGCCATTTTACATCTTCAGATCGCTACTTTGACTCCAGCCTTATGTTTGAAAAGGGCCTATAGAAAAATGTTAAGCTTATCTTCAGAAAACTGTTGCTCGAAAATGTTTTGTTCAAACGGGTTGGTACCTTTGGCAATGTTGTAGGTAGCATCTGGCACTATTGAAAATGCACTCTAAAAAAAATTCACTATTTTTTTTTAGTTTAAAATAAAACTTAAAAGTATTCTATTCAAAATCATTTGTTTTGTTTTTTTTTTACTTAGAACTACGTCTTTGTCGACTATACTGGGGTGCAAATCGAAAAATATGTGTGGTGAAGGAGTGTTAGGTTTTGAACGCTTGTAACTTCGTCATTTATAGATGAAATTAAAATCCAATTACGCCAATCGATAGGATATTACATTACGAACCTGTTAAAATAAATATTTTTCCAATTTTTCCTGTAATTAAACTTTTGAAAATGTACAAATGATAATTTTATCGCTGATTTCATGAAATAAGCCTTTTTCCCAAACACAGTCATCATAAACGAATACCACTTGGTTGCACATCATTCTGCATGAACCTGAAAAGATATAAATCAGCGCTGCTAACATGCCACTGCTCATCAGCTCATTCTCTGCTTGAACGTCAAGCAGTACAGTTCGGTCTTTGCTCGCTCTGTCGAGTTGTTCTAAAGTTTCTAGTTTGTTCCAAACATTCGCAGTTTAATCGCGTCGTCAGTAGTGTCGGTCGCATCGTGTGATGGGAAGACAGCGCTCCCGGAGCAGGCTCCGTGAGAAAGCGGAAAAGAACAGTGGTGAGTGTAGCACGAGTGTACCTATTTCAAATAGGTACGCTACTCTTCCCACCGATGTTGGAAATACCACCTCCGCCACGGTGAAGCGATCCAAGAAGAGGAAGAAAAATCAAGGCCAGTCCGATGGTGCGAGTGGACGTGATGACGTCACAGCAACGAACGCCAGCGACATCGGTGATTTCGGCGACACCATCGACAACGAAAATTCTGCCGGCCCGAGTGCGGCAAAAGTGAAGCTACCTCCATTGGTGGTAAAAAATGCTCATCTTAATGAGCTCATCGCGGATCTAGCGACGCTGGGCGTTAAAGCCGAATACAAGTTGGGCAGAGTCGGCACCAAGGTGGTGCTCCGTACCAAAGCGGAGTATGACTTGGTCGTCACCCACCTGAGGACTTCCAAGGTGGAATTCTTCACCCACGACATTCCCGGTGAGAAACCATTCAAGGTCGTCATCAGGGGCCTACCAAACTTCGACCCGAAGTTTATCGAAGCTGAAATCAGGGACCGGTACAAGCTGGCCCCAAGTGCCGTCTATCGGATGACAAGAAGAGACGAGAATGTGAAGGCGTATCCGAATTGCCTTTTCCTGGTACACTTCCAGAAGGGAACGGTGACGCTCAACGCGCTGAAAGCCATCCGCTCCATCAATTGCATCATCGTCCGCTGGGAGCCATACCGTGGCGGCCATCGCGATGTGACTCAGTGCCAACGGTGTCTGAACTTTGGACACGGCACCCGCAACTGTAACATTAAGCCACGCTGCGGCAATTGCGCTCAAGACCACGCCACTTCCGACTGCCCTGCGGATGAAGCCGTGGCGTTAAAATGCGCCAACTGTGATGGTGCTCACCAAGGTTCCGACAGACAGTGCTCCAAACGCGAGGACTTCAAACGCATCCGAAAACAGGCGGCAGCTAACAACCAACCAGGACGCAAGAAGGACAAAGTCCCGGCATTTCGGACGGAGGATTTCCCGCCTCTTCGTGCTCCTCAGCAAAGGCAAGCGAATTCGCGGGTGCATTCCGCTCAAGCAACTTCTGGTGATTCTGCTGGCCAAAGCTCTCCATCCCCCCCTGGATTCTGGAGACAACCACCAGCGCAAAACAACAACCCCGATCTGTTTTCAGCGGATGAACTGATGGAAATTTTCGTCAACATGACCGGTGCTCTACGTAAGTGCCGCAATAAGCCCGAACAGATCCAAGTGCTCGGTAAGTTCATCATCCAGTATGGTGTCTAAACCGCTAACCATCGCTACTTGGAACGCTTGCTCTGTAAGAGCAAAACAGATTGAGCTTGCCGACTTCCTCCGCAAGCATAGCATCGACGTGGTTCTTCTAACCGAGACCCACCTAAAGTCCGGTGACAGCTTCTGGTTGCCTGACCACAACATTATCCGGCTTGATCGCACCAGCTCCAGGGGGGGTGGTGTAGCGGTCATCGTCAGAAAGGGAATCAAGTTTTGCACTCTGCCCCACATCCGCACTTCTATCATCGAGGCCATTAGTGTGGAGGTGGAATCACCAACTGGAAACGTCCGGTTCATCGCTGTTTACTGCCCACGCCAATGTACCGCAAGCAACGGATTAGGAATCCAATTCAAGAAGGACCTGACCGCCATCACCCGTACTAGCTCCCGATTCATCGTTGGGGGCGACCTGAACGCCCGCCATGAAGCTTGGAGGAACTACCAGAGGAACCGGAACGGATGTCTATTGTTCGACCACGCACAACATGGATTGTACACTGTGCAATTTCCGGACGAACCAACTTTCATCTCTCCGGCGGGAAATCCCTCCACGCTGGACTTTTTCCTGTCAAACATCGGACTATCCAAGCCGGAGGCGCACAACGATCTCAGCTCCGATCACCAACCGGTGGTGACTGAAGTCGGTGTCAATGTGGTTCCTGCTAGAAGCTGCCTGCGTAAAGACTACCACCATGTCAACTGGGTGCAGTACGGACGAATGGTGGACAGCAACATCGATGAAAATCCACTACTCAACACCGTAGATGACATCGACCGGACGTTGGAAGGGCTCCAACAGGCCATATCCATGGCTGACGAGGCATACGTTCGACAAGTTCCTGTGAGGGGTAAGTTTGTTGCTATTGATTCCCACACCCAATTACTGATTCGGTTGAGAAATGTTCGTAGACGCCAGTTTCAGAGGACTGGAGATCTGGGCAAAAAACGTGAAATGGCCGATCTGAATAGGCAGATTGCTTCCAGAATGGACTCACTCCGAAATGAAAGTTTCGGGCGTGTTGTCCAGAATCTGGATGACCGCTCCAGACCATTCTGGAAGGTAGCCAAGGTCCTGAAAAATCATCCCAAACCCGTTCCACCTCTCAAAGTCGAAAATGATGACGATCGGCTTTTAATCACCCCACAGGAGAAAGCAAATGCGATCGGCGAGCATGTCGCTTCATCGCATTTGCTTGGCTCGACTATCCAAAGTCCGCTCGATGATCAGGTTGCGCAATGCGTTCAAAACCTAGATACCTTCCCTTGTGTCGTGCCTCCGGCGGATATGATTACAGTACAACAAATTTGCTCAGCGCTGAAACGCACTAAGAACATGAAGGCTCCCGGGTTTGACGGTATATTCAACTTGATCTTGAAGAGACTCAGCATGAAAGTGCAGTCTCTTCTAACCGCTATCTTCAACAGATGTTTGGAACTGCACTACTTTCCAAGCATCTGGAAAGTAGCAAAAATCATACCGATCCGCAAACCCGGTAAGGATCCAACATTGTCTTCAAGCTACAGACCCATCAGTCTCCTTTCAGCGCTGAGCAAATTGTTCGAGAAACTCATTCTCAATCGTTTGCTCAAGTTTGTCGAGGAAAGCAACATTCTCCTTCCGGAACAGTTTGGATTCAGAAAGGGGCACTCCACCAATCATCAGCTAGTACGGGTGTTGAATAACATCCGAAGTAACAAAGCTGTATCCAAGTCCACAGCCATGGCCTTGTTAGACGTTGAAAAGGCGTTTGACAATGTTTGGCATGATGGACTTGTGTACAAGCTTTGTAACTTCAACTTTCCTTTACATCTTATTAAAATCACCCGTAACTACCTCCGGCAAAGGTCGTTTAAGGTATCGTTGAATGGTTGTCTCTCAGACACGTTTTTGATCCCAGCAGGAGTCCCGCAAGGTAGTCTGCTGGGCCCCTTGCTTTACAGCATTTACACTTCCGACATTCCTCCCCTCGGAGACGGTTGCGTGTTCTTCCTGTTCGCAGATGATACCGCAATAGCCGTCAAAGGAAGGATGCCTCGCGAAATAACGAACAAACTTCAACGATGCCTTAACGCCTTTGCTGATTATGCCACCACGTGGAAAATCAAAATCAATGCCACCAAAACACAAGCGATCATGTTCCTCCATCGGCAATCGCCCAAACTGAAACCGGCTCCATCTTGTACTGTAATCATGGATGGCACAAGGGTTGAGTGGTCTACCGAAGTTACCTATCTTGGGATGTTGTTCGATGAAAAGCTCCTCTTCCGTTCGCATGTAGAGAAAACTGTAGTCAAGTGTTCTACCTTGGTTAGGTGTCTGTTTCCGCTGATTTGCCGCAGATCCCGCCTCTCAAGGGTGAACAAACTGGCCGTCTACAAACAAATCATAGCACCTGCGATCCTCTACGCAGCTCCGGTGTGGGAATCATGTGCACAGACTCACAGGAACAAAATTCAGGTCGCTCAGAATAGAGTGCTGAGGATGGTTCTTGATCGTCCTTTCGACACTAGAATAACAAATTTACATGAAGAGGCAGGCATTGCCAAAATAGATTCCAAAATTAACGAAATTAAGACTAAATTTGCACAAAAATGTAATTTATCAGAACATGCTTTGATAAGCAATTTGTATATAGTAGGTTAGGTGTACATAGTAGTTGTAGGTTAGTTGTAGTTGTAAATAGTAGTTATAAGTAGTCTCCTTTTTCAAATTTTCAAACAAACCAATCCCACCAAGGTGGTCATTCTCTAAAACAGGCCTGATAGGACTAGGAACTGTAATTAATAATAATTGAAATTTCACAGGAACTAAAGTTGAAAAGACGCATCTGTGTCACTTGATAAGTTATACATGTAAACCACACAAATTCAAGAAATATAGATCATTTTAAGTAAAAGTGCCACTGCTCATTACCGCTTCGGACGGCATGGCACTAGGTCCTGCATCAAGCAGGACTAGGTTAGCGGCTAAAGGTGGATCACAGCGTATCCACCACAATGAGGAATGAGACTTTGAAAAACCCCCTCCCGCTTAACAACCCCCTCCCCCTCCCCCTTAACAATAACCCGAAAAAGACAGAAATAAATTGTAAGCAAACACCAATAATGTATGAACAATTAATTTTTTACATGCAGAGCTAACATTTTCAAAAAAAAATATTGCTTAATAGGAGACATACACTCGATGAATTACCAACAACTGACTGTTAAACATATCTGGTACCTCTATATATGCAATTATATTAACATCCAAAGTCTATCCTTTTTTACATATTCTGCACAAAAGAAACTTTTTGCTCCGCCCCATTCATAAAAAAACGGCGGGAAATCCTATCAGGTGCTGAACCTGAAAAGATATAAAACAGCGCTGCTGTCATGCTTTTGCTCAACAACAAGTCAACATTCTCTGCTTGAACGCCAAGCATTTCAGTTCGGTCTTTGCTCGCTTTGTCGAGTTGTTCGATAAATCTATAGTTTGTTACAAACGTTCGCAGATATACTGCACGTCGCGTCGTCAGTAGTGTCGGTCGCATCGCGTGATGGGAATACAGCGCTCTCGGAGCCGACATCGTGACCAAGCGGAGAAGAAGAACAGTGGTGAGGGTAGCTCGGTACCTACCTCAAATAGGTACGCTACTCTGCCCACCGATGTTGGAAATACCAACCCAGTCCCGGTGAAGCGGACGAAAAAGAGGAAGAAGAATGAAGGACAGATGTAACCGCAACGAACGTCAGCGACATAGGTGATTTCGGCGACGCCATCGAAACCGAGAATTCTGCCGGCCCGAGTGCGGCGAAAGTCAAGCTTCCTCCACTGGTGGTGAAGGTAGTGCCACTCAAGACGCTAATTGGCGATTTCGCATCGCTGGGCATCGCAGCTGAGTACAAGATCAGCAGGATCGGCACTAAGGTGATGCTCCGAACGAAAGCGGAATACGAAATCGCAGTCAAATTCCTGAAGGATTCCAATGCGGAATACTTCACGCACGACATCCCCGGTGAAAAGCCCTTCAAGGTAGTCCTTTGGTTTGTTTTTTCTGTCGATCTTGTTTTCCGTGCTGAGCACCAATGCTACCGACGTGCCAGGAAGGCAGCTCCCACACCTGGACCCTACCTATCCACCCACCAACTCATGAACCGGGGACCAACGGCTTTACTTCCCATCCGAAGGAAGGCGTGATCAGAGATGTTATGCCTCAGAAAATCCCGGCGGCGTCGACTGGGATTGAACCCAGGCCTTCTGGGGTGAGAGGTAATCACACTTACCACTACACCACCGGCGCCGTTTTTCAAGGTAGTCATCAGGGGTCTACCGGATGTTGATCCCAAGGCGATCGAAGAAATCAAGGACCGGTACAAGCTGGTCCCAATCGCTGTCTTTCGGATGACGAGGCGAGACGAAAACGTGAAGACGTACCCGGATTGTCTTTTCCTGGTGCACGGAACGGGAACTGGGAACGGCGACGCTGAATGTGCTGCAGGCTATCCGCTCAATCTACTCCATAATCATACGATGGGAGCCATACCGTGGAGGCCATCGCGATGTGACCCAGTGCCAACGATGTCTGAACTTTGGACACGGCACTCGCAACTGCAACATCAAGCCACGCTGTAGCAACTGCGCTCAAGAACACGCCACTTCCAACTGCCCTGCGGATGGAGCCGTGGCGTTAAAATGCGCCAACTGTGGTGGTGCTCATCAAGGTTCCGACAGACAGTGCTAACAACTAACAACCAACCAGGACGCAAGAAGGACAAAGTCCCGGCATTTCGGACGGAGGATTTCCCGCCCCTTCGTGCTCCTCAGCAAAGGCAAGTGAATTCGCGGGTGCATTCCGCTCAAGCAACTTCCGGTGATTCTGCTGGCCAAAGCTCTCCATCCCCCTGGATTCTGGAGACAACCAACAGCGCAAAACAACAACCCCGATCTGTTCTCAGCGGATGAACAGCTAACTATCGTCACCTGGAATGCTTGCTCTGTAAGAGCAAAAGAGATTGAGCTTGCCGACTTCCTCCGCAAGCACAGCATCGATGTGGGCCTTCTAACCGAGACCCATCTAAAGTCCGACGACAGCTTCTGGTTGCCTGACCACAACATTATCCGGCTTGATCGCACCAGCTCCAGGGGGGGGGGGGGGGGTGTTGCGGTCGTCGTCAAGAAAGGAATAAAAACCACACTCTGTCCCATATCCGCACCACTATCATCGAGGCCCTTGGTGTGGAGGTGGAGTCGTCGACTGGATACGTCCAGTTCATCGCCGTCTACTGCCCTCGACAGTGTGCCGCCAGCAGTGGACTAGCGGCTAAATTCAAGAAAGACTTTTCCACCATCACCCGTAACGGTTCCCGCTTCGTAGTAGGAGGAGATCTAAACGCTCGCCATGAGGCCTGGCTTAACTACAGGCAGAACCAGAACGGTCGTTTGCTGTTCGACCACTCACAGCATGGGCTGTACTCCGTTTGGTTTTCGGATGAGCCAACATTTATCTCACCGGTGGGCAACCCATCGACGCTAGACCTGTTCCTGACAAATATCGGCTAGTCCAAGCCGGTAGCCTTGAACGAACTCAGCTCCGACCAACACCCACCAACTGCAACGTGGCTCCTGCTTCAAGCCTGCGCAAGGACTACCATCGCGTAAACTGGGCCCAGTTTGGACGCGTGGTAGACAGGCACATCATCGACAACCCACCGTTTGACACCGTGGAGGACATCGCCCGAGCGTTGGAGGGACTCCACCAAGCCATAACCGTGGCTGACGAGGCGTGCGTCCGACGAGTTCCTGTGAGGGGTAAGTTTATTGCTATTGATTCCCACACCCAACTCTTAATTCGCCTGAGAAATGTTCGTAGACGCCAGTTTCAGAGGACTGGAGATCAGCGAGGAAACGGGAAATGGCCGATCTGAACAAGGAGATTGCTTCCAGAATGGTCTCACTCCGGAACGAAAGTTTCGGGCGGCTTGTCCAGAATCTGGACGACCGCTCCAGACCATTCTGGAAAGTTGCCAAGGTCTTAAAGACGCACCCTAAACCCATTCCACCACTAAAAGATGAAAATGATGACGATCGGCTCATAATCACCCCTCAGGAGAAAGCAAATGCGATTGGTGAGCATATTGCCAAATCGCACTTGCTTGGCTCCAACATCCAAAGTCCGCTCGAAGTTCAGGTTGAGCAATGCGTACTCAACCTTGATTCCTCCCCTTGTGGCATCCCTCAGGAGGATAGAATCACAGTGGAACAGATTTGCTCAGCGCTGAAATGCACCAAAAACATGAAGGCCCCCGGGTTTGACGGAATATTCAACCTAGTGTTGAAAAATCTCAGCATGAAGGTTCACTCTCTGCTGGCTGCTGTCTTCAACAGATGCTTGGAACTGCACTACTTTCCAAGTATCTGGAAGACAGCGAAAATCATACCTATCCGCAAACCCGGGAAGGACCCAACGCTAGCTTCAAGCTACAGACACTAGTTTACAAAACAACATAAAAAGTGTGAACTGTAGTGGTTGACCAACGTTTCTAATGCAAAATCCTACGCTGAATTCAATGCCGTGGTCAGAAAAAATTAAAGTAGAGCTATTTTTGAGATACACAAAAATTTTGAATTTTGGAAAAAGTACGATTACTAATATGTCAATATCTTTGGAACTAGTGAACCAATTTTAAATCTTTTTTTTATGAAAATGAAGCTAAATAAATAAGCTATCGTTCACTAGAATATTATGTCTAAATTTTGAAGTCATTTAAAAATTTACAGCATTTTTTTTTTATTTTTCCTGCGAATTTTCCATAAAAATCTTGTTTTAATCAACATTTTAATGGGATAAAAAGATTCAAAAAATCATTCCATAATTTATTCTTAAAGTCCATTAAAAACTGGAGAAAATGAGCCTTTAATGGATGAAATTGGTTGGAAATTGTCGAAGTTATGAATTTTTTTGTAAAATCATGGAAATTAAATGTTCCAAGATTGGCCGTTGTCCCGCTCCTAGGTTCATGCACCACTTCCAGTAAGCCTTTCTGCGGACGTGTACGCATACGGTGCATTTCACTAACACTACCAGCTGTCACGCAAAATTAAATGGGATATTTTCAACAATATAATTTACGCTAGTGTTTGTGAGACCGCTCGGCGAGAACCTAACGCAACCAACTCAATTTGACAGCTTTCTTTCTTTAACATTGCTTAACGATGTATACGACAAAACGTGAATTCAAGTGTAAAAATGATCCTCAAAAGTTTTGTTACGCGTGTGGCAACTATATATTTACAAAATCGGTCAATTTCACTGCTTCGTTGCAAACTGCATACAGGCTTTATTTTAAAATTGATCCTGGAGACTTTGACGGACCGTGGATTCGAAAAGTATTATGTAGTTCGTGCAAAACGTGCTTGGCTAGGTGGATGTCAGGCGCAAGGTAAATTGATTTTTTGAATAACTTTCATATAAACAATTTATGTACAGCATGGTAGTGCCGTAGTGCTTTGTTCTTTCCTGATCGACATGATCTTACTTCATCTATTTTTGATAAGTGTTAATGTCTTACTTACTAACTCACTTATTTGTTATCTGTCAGTCGCTATGTGTCCTTCGACATGCCCACCATATGGCGTCGACCGTTTTGTCATGCAACGGATTGTTATTTCTGCTTGACAAAAGTTAAGCAACAAGGACGTCACAAAACAGTTGAGTATCCACAAGTGGCTTCTATGACAAAACCTGTTCCACATTCAAGTTCGGTCCCGTATCCTGTTTATCCAAAGCGGAAGCGAGCGCCCTCTGTCGACCGTTACAAAAAGTGAGGAGGAATTCAAGAAGGAATGCGAGGAAGACTTCGAGGTGGAATTGGAAAGAAACCCAAAACTGTTTACACAATCCGAATTTAATGATTTGGTGCGAGATCTCGACTTATCGAAGGAGAAATCCGAATTGCTGGCATCACGCTTGAAAGAACACAACATGCTGAGCAAGGAGGTCAAAATTTCTTGTCACAGGAATCGTCACGAGAAATTTGACAAATATTATTCTACAAAGGACAAGGCATGTTTTTGCCATGACGTAAACGGCTTGTTTGAAGAGTTTGGTGAGCCATATGATCCAGCTGAATGGCGTTTATTCATCGATAGCAGCAAGTTGAGCTTAAAAGCCGTTTTACTGCATCAAGGGAATGAGAAACCTTCTATTCCATTAGCTCATGCCGTTAATATGAAGGAAACGTATGAATCAATGGCTCTATTGCTCAATTTGATAAATTACAATCAACACAATTGGAAAATTTGTTCTGATCTTAAAGTGGTTGCCATGTTGACTGGATTGCAACAGGGATACACAAAATATGTGTTTTTTGTGTAAATGGGACAGTCGAGCTTGTAAGGAACACTACGTCCGAAAAGATTTTTATTATTTTTATTTCACAATTGGTAAAGACAACGTTAAAAATGATCCTCTTGTGGTAAAAGAACGCATAATACTTCCACCACTACATATAAAACTTGGGCTATTCAAAAATTTCGTCAAAGCGTTGCAAAAAGAAGGGCCGGCATTCCAGTACTTGAAATCAGTATTTCCAAATTTATCTGACGCAAAGATAAAGGAAGGTGTAATTTGTTGGCCCACAGATCAAAAAACTGCTCAATGATTCCGCATTCAATACAGTTTTGACACCAGATGAGGAAGAAGTGTGGAAATCGTTCCAGCGTGTTGTCACAACCTTTTTAGGAAATTTCAGAAGCCCAGATTATGAGGAAGCCGTCGATGAATTGCTCAAAAATTATGAGAAAATAGGTATAAATCAAAAATATTGTGTTTGTTACATATAATTAATTTCAAATCCTTTTATTTCACTGAACACAGGTGTGAATATGTCTTTGAAGATACATTTCCTACATTCTCACATGGATTTTTCCCGGAAAATCTTGGTGACGAGAGTGATGAGCACGGCAAACGTTTTCACCAACAAATGAAGATGATGGAACGTCGTTACCAAGGGTTTTGGGATGAAGCAATGATGGGTGACTATTGTTGGTTTCTGATTCGAGAAACAAGTTCAAAACATCGAAGACAAAGTCATTCGATTCTCAATCATTTTTAATAAAACCTAAATAGATTTCTTTTGTATCAACTCGGTTTTAAATCCTGATATGCCTTAATCAAATTGATATGTAGAGAAAAGAATCTCCCATGAAAACTTTACATGCGATTTGGATGCTTACAACGACACCTAGAAAAGGAACTCTAAAGCTGTTGTTGTTGTTGTGGTATCTGTTTAGGTGTGTACGCACACACCTGCAAAATGAGAGGTGTTCAAGTGTTTTAGAGGCACATTTAAAAAAATACGCCATATTTTAGTCGACCAATTTTAGACCATTCCTTCCTTTACATCCCGTAGCCCTATTAGGTTGGATCGGGACCGAAAAAGGCAAAAGTTTATAAATAAGGTTGATGTTACTTTGATGTGTATATTCTCAAATAATTCATCATGTGTCATTCCCCTTGGAATTTTCCATAAGTTCGTAGTTCAACCAACAATCAATACGAAACTAACGATTTAAAATTGGCTCACTACTTGACTAGCCTATTGGTCCCAAGCAAACGATTAACGTACCCCATTCTAGTCGAAATTCTAGTACTACGCAATGTTTGTTTTGATTCGCTATGAAAGTTTGATAGATAAAATGAGGGGTTCGGGGATTTTCCTATGTTTCGAGGGGTCCATCGATTAGCTTGGGACCAAAGATAGTACCAGAGCTGAGCCAAAAAGTTGTGCACATTTCTTCGGGATCTTCTGGTCTTAGAGTTACCTCTATGGTATCTGTTTAGGTGTGTACGCACACACCTGCAAAATGAGAGGTGTTCAAGTGCTTTAGAGGCACATTTAAAAAAATACGCCATATTTTAGTCGACCAATTTTAGACCATTCCTTCCTTTACATCCCGTAGCCCTATTAGGTTGGATCGGGACCGAAAAAGGCAAAAGTTTATAAATAAGGTTGATGTTACTTTGATGCGTATATTCTCAAATAATTCATCATGTGTCATTCCCCTTGGAATTTTCCATAAGTTCGTAGTTCAACCAACAATCAATACGAAACTAACGATTTAAAATTGGCTCACTACTTGACTAGCCTATTGGTCCCAAGCAAACGATTAACGTACCCCATTCTAGTCGAAATTCTAGTACTACGCAATGTTTGTTTTGATTCGCTATGAAAGTTTGACAGATTAGCTTGGGACTGAAGAGAGTACCAGAGCTGAGCCAAAAAGTTGAGCACGTTTCTTCGGGACCTTCTAGTCTTAGAGTTACCTCTATGGTTCAACCATAAAGGTAACTCTAAGACCAGAAGGTCCCGAAGAAACGTGCTCGAAACTTTTTGGCTCAGCTCTGGTACTATCTTCGGTCTCAAGCTAACCGATGTACCCCTCGAAACATAGGAAAAAACAAGGAACCCCTCATTTTATCTGTCAAACTTTCATAGCGAATCAAAACAAACATAGTGTAGTACTAGAATTTCGACTAGAAAGGGGAACGTCAATCGATTTTCTTGGAACCAATAGGCTAGTCAAGTAGTGAGCCAATTTAAAATCGTTAGTATCCACCGGTTGGTACAACGCTATTCGCTATTATGCGGTTTTGACATTTTAAAGTTCTGCTGCTAAAACATTTTCACCCGAGGCAAACTGGATAGAGAAGATGAAGTGAATTTACATGCTGTTGAATGGCTCAAATTCATTGGTGATTTGCAGCATCAACCTCAAGATCTTTACTGACCACGAGGGGTTGTAAATTTTAAATTGTGCAAAAAATCAGCGTCATATAAATTCAATATTATTGCTGGCGTTACAACTTTGAGGCTGGCGAACAAAAGAGTGTAAGAGCCATACACCCTAGCAAACAACAGCCCATCTACTGACCCCGATCAATGCCACAGCTCAACGGAAACGTTTTAGTAAGTGGCATCATTTCACGTTTAATGCTAAATTATTCATTATTTGCATAATAACAGACGTTAATGATTACATTTGCTGCAGCTCTTTATTCCCTTCTTTGGTTCACATTCTACAGGGCACAGCATACATTGTACTCTGGGCAGTGATGGTCATGACGCGCTGACTTCTTCACCCTGAACGAGGAAAAAAATCGAATCGAAGGAAGTAGGTAGCAAGGCCACGCACAGCGAAAATGAAAACAACAAATCCTCCTCTGCAGCAGTGCACCCCCTCGACGAATCAACATCAAGGAATAAAGGCGAAAAAAATTGTATCCTGAAAGTGTTTTCATGTTGTTTTTCTCGCCCATTCACTTTCCATTCTTGGAAATTTATGCAAAATCATTCCGCAAATAAACGGTCCAAGTAAAAGAAAGACGGTAGAGCTTCTAAGGACGGACGAGGTGCCAAAAGTGATGTTCGATCATTATGTTGCATTTCGTTTGTTCGGCATGGGGGCTTCCGAGAAATCTGCGTACCGCAACATTTGTCGAAAGTCTCAAATTACGGGAAAGTCGATCGATCTCGTTCGGTGTAGAGTTCGGATACCGTTGACCAGGGCAGGTGAATGGTGTGAAATTTCGTGTAAACAAAATAGAAGATCAATAAACCGTTTGGATTCGTGGAAATTGAAGAAACAGATCGCACCACGGAAGACGCATGCATTGGAGAAATTATTGTTTGTGGGCATTCCCAAGTGACCGCTAATTAGAAAAAGACTAAATGTGTTGAAAACAATAATCACTCACAACATTTCTTCACACTATTCCCCTTCCGAAGTGACTGCGCACGGTAATGTCTACTCGAGATGACCCTTTCCAATGGGCGACAGCTTTAAGGATTCAACGAACCGGCCATCCACTGTCGGATCCGATGACCCGTCCCAACACCGACCGCATCGGAATTACCGCCCGACACCCCACTTCGAAAGGCCACATTCCGGCCTTGCCTCGTTAAGTGCCCATCACATCCTCCCTGCACATTGTATTGTGTATCAAAATAATAGTAGCACGCTCATCATACACACGTGACCATAAACCACACACCTTGCGGAAGCGGATGGCCCAACCGAAGTTATAGCCTATCGCAAATTGGTCATTATCCGGAAAGACGACCGCGCACTCCCGAGCGGATATGGCCGAAGCACTTCATCACGCCGCTTTTGGTGTGGTTCCGCTTGTGCCGTATTTTGAGATGAAGTCGTAACCATAATTTGCGGAAAAGATGTTCCGTCAAGCGCGAACACGCGGAATTGCTTTGCGGTTCTGACGCCCCGTTTCATTGCTCCTAATACTTTGGGAAAGTGCCGCCGCCGCCGCGCACGGTTGGAAATGCCACCAACAACGTTCAGGTTGTCTAGGCCGATGATTTATCGAATAGCGCTACCTGAATGCTCTGCAGCAGCCGAAAACAAAACACCTTTCGTTGCTGTCGTTGTGCTCAAAATATTGACAAATTGATTACTACTTCGGATGGTTCTTCGGTGTTCTGAGAATTTGCGGTCGTTGCGGGTTCGAGGCGCTTATCTTTCGGATCCTATCTGGCGTTTTCACACCTAATAGTCTTTCCAGTCAACACTATTTAGCTGCAGCTGAAAGACATTTTGGAACTGAAGGATTTTGCTTTTCACCTGCAATATAGTTATTGGGCTTTGCTTTTTTCGATATTGGGCACAGTTGACCCATATCCTAGATACCGACAGATCGATCAAAATTATGGAGTGTGAAAATTGAATCCGCTTGGTTCGGATATCATCGAATCCAGTTTAGGTTACTGTTGGAATGGTTCTTAAAATAACTACTAGTACCCATCCTGAACGGTTTGATACGACATCAACATCCAAAGAGCCTGTGTGATATGCATGCATCTACGACAGTAATGGCTATGCAATTTGGCGAGTACAAACGACAGCTTTTTAACTTCCCACGTTTCGGCTGTTTTGGCACTCTTGGAGACTTGTTATCTGGTACAAAGTGCTTTGACGTATGTGAGCAGAAATCAAGCCAAACAGTGCATGAGGTCCTAAGCAAGATTGTAAGATTGATCGAATCTCATCATCGAGTTGCTCATCCCTTATGGGGTGTTTACACTTATGCTATTTCACCAGCGGTAATGAGCTAGCTGATAGCAAAAAAGATCACCAGCATAATGTAAACAGGGCATCAGCGTCTACCAGCATGATTTTTAGGAGCAACTGAAATTCGTGCTAGTTGGCTAGTATACTAGCGCTAGGAAATCCGCTCAGATGTAAACACCCCATTAATTACTCGTCTACTAAAACCCCTAGCAACACACTTGTCGAACAGTTGTGATTACTATTTGTAACTTATTTCAGCTACAATCAAGTTGAAGCAGCTTATCCAAGTAACATTCTTCGTTTTATGAAGTACTACAAGGTTGCTATAAAACAACATTCATAAAACCCTGGTCAAGACAACTTTTCCTCATTGTGATGTCTTTGGGTGACGATCTCGCTAGTACTGCATCTGCTAAATGCAATCTATTCGTGTAGAGTTGTGATTATAGCATTTCTATAATGTTTATATAACAAGGTAAATTGGGTAAACCACATTAACTGTGTGAGTGGAGAGTTTGGAGAATCGACGCATAACAAGAACGGAAGGCAGCGAATGCGCTTCGCAGAATACGAACAAGTCGTATAGCAGCCTTATATAGCAAAAAGAGCGATTAACGGCCTTGTTACTTGGGCGCTTATAAGTTACGGCACGAGGTTTCTACGGATTATACAATTTAGCGCAGTCGGTAGGATCAAATGGTGAGTTTTTTTGGTACAAGCTCTTGTGTGAATATGGTCAGGAGATGGCACAACGTATACGATGAGTGAAGTGGAAATTGTGTGCTTTGTCTAATGAACGAAATGGTGGAAATTTATTTCATGGTGAGGATGAAGAAAGGTTTAGTAATGTTAGAACGGAAGAATGATGAAAAGATGGCGGGTCCGGTTGGAAGCCGTAGCGCTCAGAAAAAAATAGAAGGGTCTGTGCCTAGGGGCACAATTGGAAGCTTGACGTAGGACCGCTAGTGGACGGAACAACTGTGAAGAGCATTTAGTTCTTTTGATATAAACTCTTTTCGTTTTTGATTTGTAAGCGTATCAAATTTACAGTATTTTTTTTTCAAAGAGAAAGTTGATGAAGAGAATCAATCACTTGCACCCCTGCTTCCAGGTTTGGTTACAAGATTACAACTCTGGAGAGCAGTTTGTGTGGTCGTTGAGGGCCTGTGGTTCTGAATATGGACAAACAGGCATAGATTTAAATCTATTCCAACTTCTACTGTTATACGCTTGATGGCCCTGAAAAGGGCCGTTTTATTGTAGACGACATCCATGGCCGCTTACGCTTGGCGTGTTTAGTGTAGGTGACAGCATCAGGGATCTCATTTTTCAGGAACACCTTCAGCACACCTCGTAGATCAGATCGGAGATACGTTTGACACCACCATGGCGAGCCAGACGACGGATGGCGGTTATCTCGAAGAACTATGCGATGACGCTTGGGGCCTCTTTGACCAAGACCTTTTCCTTCTTTGTCGCGACCAGTCAATTGTTGCTCGTTGAATGTAGAAGGGTAGACTAGCAATCACCTTCCTACTGCCGCTGAAGCGAAAATGAGTTGATGCTTTAGTTAGTTTAAAATGATCTTTATTTTAGTTTAACTTGGACGATTACCATATAAATTTTTACTAAGTGATTTAATGATTTCTTCATCTTTAGGTATGGGCAAAATTCAAAATTTGTTTTACAGAATTAGTCCTAGACTTAGTACACGGTCGACCACCTTGGTGGGATTGGTTTGTTTTGTTTTTAGAATTTGAAGAGAAACTACTTAATACTACTATTTACAGCTTAAAACTAACCTACTCTACTATATACACTTAACCTACTATGTACAAATTGCTTATTAAAGCATGTTCAGAAAGATTGCATTTTTGAATAAATTTAGTTGTCATATCATCAATTTTGGAATCTACTTTGGGAATTTCTGCCTCTTGATGGAGGTCTGCTATTCTTGTGTCGAATGGACGATCTAGGATCATCCTCAACACTCTATTCTGTGCAACCTGGATTTTGTTCCTGTGGGTCTGAGCGCACGATTCCCACACCGGGGCGGCATAGAAGATCGCGGGGGCTATGATCTGTTTGTAAACAGCCAGTTTGTTTTGCCTTGAGAGGCGGGATCTGCGGCAAACGAGCGGATACAAACACCTAACCAAGGCGGAGCACTTAACTAGGGTTTTCTCTATGTGCGAGCGGAACAGGAGCTTCTCATCGAACAACATCCCGAGATAAGTAACATCAGTGGACCACTCGACCCTTGTACCATCCATTATTACGGTACAGGAGGGAGACGGTTTAAGTTTTAATGATTGTCTGTGAAGGAACATGATCGCTTGGGTTTTCGAGGCGTTGATTTTGATTTTCCACGTGGTGGCATAATCAGTAAAGGTGTCAAGGCATCGTTGGAGCTTGTTCGTAATTTCACGAGGCATCCTACCCTTGACAGCTATCGCGGTGTCATCTGCAAACAGAAAGAACACGCAACCGTCTCCTAGAGGAGGGATGTCCGACGTGTAGATGCTGTAAAGCAGTGGTCCCAGCAGACTCCCTTGCGGAACACCTGCTGGGATCGGAAATTGTCCCGAAAGGGAACTATTCAACGACACCCTGAACGACCTTTGCTGGAGATAGTTACGGGTGATTTTCACAAGGTATGGTGGAAAGTTAGAGTTACAAAGCTTGTATATAAGTCCGTCGTGCCAGACATTGTCAAACGCCTTTTCGACGTCTAACAAGGCCATGGCTGTGGACTTGGATACAGCTTTGTTACTTCGGATGTTATTCATCACCCGCACTAGCTGATGATTGGTGGAATGCCCCTTGCGGAACCCGAACTGTTCCGGAAGAAGAATGTCATGTTCCTCCACAAACTTGTTTAGTCGGCTGAGGATCAATTTTTCGAACAGCTTGCTCAGCGCTGAGAGCAGGCTAATC
The DNA here is from genome assembly GCF_037179485.1 of Ochlerotatus camptorhynchus. Taxonomy (NCBI): domain Eukaryota; kingdom Metazoa; phylum Arthropoda; class Insecta; order Diptera; family Culicidae; genus Ochlerotatus; species Ochlerotatus camptorhynchus. The sequence goes on along the minus strand of NW_027041013.1, from coordinate 48,803 downwards.
GGTCTGTAGCTTGACGGTAGTGAAGGGTCTTTCCCAGGTTTGCGGATCGGGATGATTTTTGCCACCTTCCAGATGCTTGGAAAGTAGTGCAGCTCCAAGCATCTGTTGAAGGTGGCAGCTAGCAGCGAGTGCACCCTCGGGCTGAGATTTTTCAACGCTAGGTTGAATATTCCGTCAAACCCGGGAGCCTTCATGTTCTTACTGTATTTCAGCGCTGAGCAAATTTGTTCCTCTGTAATCCGTTCTTCTGGAGGGACGGCACAAGGGGAGGCATCTAACGTCAGGACGCACTGCGCAACCTGGTTCTCGAGTGGACTTGGGATTTTAGAGCCAAGCAAATGCGACTGGGCAATGTGCTCCCCAATCGCATTGGCCTTCTCTTCGTTGGTGATAAGCCGTTCGTCATTGACTCTAAGTGGTGGAATGGGCTTGGGGTGAGACTTCAGCACCTTGGCAACCTTCCAGAATGGTCTGGAACGGTCGTCCAGGTTCTGAACGAGCCGCCCGAAACTCTCGTTCCGGATTGAGACCATTCTGGAAGCGATCTGCCGATTCAGATCGACCATTTCGTATTTACGCTGCAGATCCCCAGTCCGCTGAAACTGGCGTCTACGAACATTTCTGAGCCGAATCAAGAGTTTGGTGTGGGAATCAATTGCTTGAAACTTACCCCTCACAGGAACTCGTCGAACGCACTCTTCGTCAACCACGGATATGGCTTGATGGAGACCCTCCAGGGCCCGGTCGATGTCATCCACTGTGTCGAGCGGTGGGTTGTCGTCGATGTGGCGGTCGACCACGCGTCGAAACTGAACCCAGTTGACTCGATGGTAGTCCTTCCGCTGGCACGGTGCAGGGGCCACGTTGTAGCCCAGCTCGGTCAGCACCGGTTGGTGGTCCGAACTCAGGTCGTTGACGGCAACCGGCTTGGCTAATCTGGTGTTTGCCAAGAACAGGTCCAGCGTCGATGGGTTGCCCGTCGGTGATGTGAAGGTTGGTTCGTCCGGAAACCAGACGGAATAGAGACCATGCTGGGAATGGTCGAATAGCAGGCGGCCGTTCTGGTTCTGCTGGTAGTTCCGCCAGGCCTCGTGCCGGGCGTTCAGGTCCCCTCCGATTACAAAGCGGGCATTGGTGTGGGTTATGATGGCAAGGTCGTTCTTGAACTGCTGTGCTGTACCATTGCTAACGGTACATTGCCGGGGGCAGTAGGCGGCGATGAACCGGACGTTTCCGGTCGATGTTTCCACCTCTATGCCAACGGCCTCGATGATGGAAGTGCGGTAGTGGGGTAGGGTGCAGTACTTGATGCCTTTCTTGATGATGACCGCGACACCGCCCCCCCTGGAGCTGGTGCGATCAAGCCGGACAATGCTGTGGTCGGGCAGCCAGAAGCTGTCACCGGTCTTGAGGTGGGTCTCGGTGAGAAGGCCCACGTCGATGTCGTGCTTGCGGAGGAAGTCTGCAAGCTCAATGTTTTTCGCCCCTACGGAGCGAGCGTTCCAGTTGGCGATCTTTATGGGTTCACGGTCCATAATTAGCGACGAAGGAGATGATAGCTTGGAGCTGTTGTGTTCTTGTTGCGCAGGTGCGCTTGATGATGATGGCCTGGGCCAACAGTGTGACGATCTCATCCGTTGACAGCGGAGAATCGTCTGTAGCTTCACCGGTTGTACCGGCCAATCCCGGAGCAGGGGGATCCGTCGATGGCCCGGAGGCTTGACCGGGTACTGCAGCGGCAGCCAACTGTTGGTTGAGCGGGAGCGGCGGCAACACTGGAATTGGCCGTGATTGGACCAGTGATAACGGAGGAAAGTTCTGCGCGTTGTTTTCTGGAACCTTCTTGCGACCGGGCTGGCTGTTGGACGAGGCCTTCTTCCGGAGCTCGGCGTATTCGGCCCGCTTCGGACAGGCCTTACTCGTGGCCTTGTGGGCGGCACCGCAGTTGGCGCATGTGGGAGTGGCTTCCTCGATGCTGTCGCAGTTGTCGATCTTGTGGTTTTTGCCGCATTTGATGCAGCGGCTGGCCATGCGGCAATTCCTGGTGCCGTGCCCGAACAATAGGCAGTTCGAGCACTGAGTGACGCCACGGTGGGTGGGTTTATACCGCTCCCACTTCACTACGATGTGGAACAGTGTGCGTGTCGTCTGGAGATCCTTCACGGTTGTGGAGTTCTTCTCCAGATGGACCAGGTAGAGCTGGTCACGATACTTGATGGCCTTGCTGCGGGTCATCTTGTGGACTTCGACCGGCTTGAGGCCGTTCGCCTTAATCTCGTCCATTAAGGTGGTGGTGTCCATGTCGTGGAGCCCACGCAGCACCACTTTCAGCGGCTTGGTGGCCTCGATGTCGTGGGAGAAGTACTCCAGCTTCATTCTGTCCAAGAGGGCCTGAACTGCGTTGAAGTGTTTTTCGGCTGGGACCATCAGTTTGTAGCCTTCCGTGCACCGTTGAATGGTGCAGCGAAGGCCCTGCTTAATGTAGAAATCCAGCTGCTCCCATAGCCCGGGAGGGAAGCCCTTCACATAGAAGGGTGGCAACTTAACTTTTTTCGGCACCGTCTCAGGGTCCGACTGCGGCTGGGCTCCGTTCTGCAGGGCGGAGAACGGATTGTTGTTCAGCAGCTTTTTTGCTGCTGATACGGTGGCGCTGCTGTCTTCAGGTCTGGGTCGTTTAGTTCCGGGAGGCCCCGGCTGCGGGTCCGCAACGCCTGTCGGGATGGGCAATGGGGTTTTCTTCTGCTTCTTCTGGGCTGGCTCGGTGGTCGCGCCGTCTCCTGGGAGAGTCTGTTTTCCCGGTAAACCGGCACTCGCGTTACCGCGCGATTTCTTACCCATGGCTGGGTCAGCGAGAGCGTCACTACACAACGCGGAGCTAATTCGACTTGCGAACGAACGAACGAAACTTAGAGAGAATTCAAATCGACTGAACTGCTCAACAGTCTGGCAGCGAATGCGGTGATGAGTTGATGCTAGACAGAAGCGCTTTTTTATAGAGCAGAATGATGTGCAACCAAGTGGTATAAAGCTACAAAGACTCCTCCCATTATGAGCAGTTTGCTATCAAGTAGCGACACTGGCTCCTTTCCTTTTGCGTAGTTTGCCAATGGCAACACCATGAAAGTTAGCGGCGCCGGTGGTGTAGTGGTAAGCGTGATTACCTCTTACCCCAGCAGGCCTGGGTTGAATCTTAGTCAGCGCCACCGGCATGTTCTAAGGCATAACATCTCTGATCACGCCTTCCTTCGGGAAGTAAAGCCGTTGGTCCCCGGTTGAGTTGATGGGTCGATAAGTAGGGTCCAGGTGTGGGAGCCACCAAGTTCATTTAAGAAAAGAGTTAGAGTAGAACTTTCAAAGAACTACAAAAACAGTTTTCACCATTAAGTCAAGGCTATTTTTTCTCATTGATGGCGCTGTTCCATTGATAGTAAGTTAGAAATTTGGAAAAGTAGATGGAACGCTTTGGATGCATATTATGGTCAAAATAAGTCAAAAGAAATCATTCATTATCGTTCAGTTTTTTCCTAGAAGTTTTTGATAAATAGTATTTTCTTGCAGGCTTTCTTGTTAAAATGGAGGGAATTTTATGTATTTTTTATGCAGAATATGCAAAATGGGAGGGACTTCAAATGTTAATCCTCCCTGCCCCACCCCAAAAATTTCCAGGAAAAACTGAACGGCAAAGTCCAGACACGATTTTTTTAGGTTGTCGTCAACTTTTTTTGGAAAGCTATGTGAAATTCACATGGATTTCATGCATTACATGTGTGATATTTTTTTTTTGAGTGTATCCCTTGTTTCCAAGTTTGGTTACAATATTACAACTCTGGAGAGCATTTTGTGTGGTCGTTGGGAGCGTGTGCTTCTGAATATGGCGATGAGTGTGCAAAATGTTACGCAATTCCATCCTCCCTTTTCGCACGCGCCCGAGGATCGGAGGCGACTGACACTTCGACTTGTTTCGTCTACTTATTACTCTCTGACGACTGTGCTGGGGAAGCAGCATATGCACGTAGGTAATTGGTGGATTTGTTAGTTAATTCGACGCTTTTGGACAATGCTGGACATTTAGCAGTTTGTCAATACTTTCTTGTTAAAAATCAACATTCGGAAGCATTGTTATCGATACGTAGCCATATTTCTGATCGAATGGTGATAAAATTATTGAAATTGGACCAGGGGCAGCTGAGTTATTAACGTTCAAAATCTTTCTTAATTAGTTACATGTTCCATTTTCGGTTTTCACAAAGTGTACCCCCGCACCATATAGAAATCAAAGACGTAGTCCTACGTTAAAAAACGGTGGAATCGCTAGAAATCGAAGCTCTTAGAGAAAAGATGGCGGGTTCGGTTGACAATCGAAGCGCCCAGAAGAAAGTCGAAGGGCCAAAGTAGGTTATGAAATTTATGTTCATGTGCAGACAGCAAAAAAACTGAAATATTATACAAACGTGTGAAAATAATAAGTAGGTGAGTTTTTTTTTTTTTTTTTGTTAAAATAGATTTTTCTTCAATTCGTCACGATTTCAGATGAATGAAGAAGGAGGACAACGCTGGTCGCTGGCATCGTTCAATGCTATGGTAATGCACAAGACCTGCGAAGAGAATGGGAAGAGTGGCACAGATCATATGAGCTCATTGCCGAAATGAGAAACATCCAGTCCCAGCACGAAATGTTGGTGACGATGTTGGCTTACGGCGGAAAAGGATTGCAACGCATCTTCTACAATCTAAAGCCAGTGCCAGAAGAAGTTATTCCGGAGCCAGTGATAGTACCTTTGATGCCACCAGAATTCCCGGAATATGACAACGCAATCAAGATGCTTGAAAAGTTTTTTGCTGGAAAGAGAAATGATCGTGTGGAACTCGAAGTTTTAAAATCTCTAAAGCAAGCAGGAGACGAATCTTTCAACCAATTTATGTTGAAACCAAGATTGCAAATACTCATTTCAGCTAAAGTTATGTTTTTCGGAACAATAAAACCAAAAGATGGTATGATGACATGTTTAATTTGTAACTTACAAGAAGAGGTTACAAAGTATGCGTTTGAAACATAAAACCTGTGAATTTTGCTTTCTATGAGTCACAATCAGCGATTTGCTGATCGCTGAGTGAGTGAGTCAGTGTGTGTTCGCTGATTGTGACTCTCATGAAGTGAAATAAACAGGTTTAATATGTCAAACACATTCTTTGCAACCTCTTCTTGTCTCTTACCAATTCAAAATATGATCATAGCATCTAATTATTTCATAATAAATAAAAACATTGTTTAGCTGAAATGAGTATTTGCAACCTTGGTTGAAACTACGCATACAAGCAGCGCGATGCGATTTTGGAGAACGCGAGTAAAAGGAAATTCTCCAACAAATCACAATGGGTCGCACACGTGAACGAGTTCGGGACAAAAGTTTGGAGAGCGTGAGGCCCAGACGATTTGACAAATTACGCAATCAACCGAGAGATTCTGATGCAGCAAAGAGAAAAAGCTAAACCGTTCCTTAATCTTAACAGCATAGCCTCCCATTTTCCTCGAACAATCGAAGCAGTGACTCAACAGGGATCTCGTTGGCCTGTAGGTCGTAATCGTACTCCAGATGGCTCCAAGTTTAGCGAAGTACAGGACAGGAATCCTCGACCAGTACACCGCATAGAATTCCCGGGTGGCTCCAAGTTTGGAAGACGAGCGGTTGCAAATCGTTCGCACATGGAGTGTGATCGGTGTGTATCGTGTCCTGCTCTTGGATCACGATGCCACCAGTGCAGTGCAGCTGGACATTTCGCGCGAAGATGCCGAAGTGCTAATGCTGGACAACGCAAACCACTTGGAAGCGCCAATCGAAGGAAACCAACGCTCTGTCGGATGGTTGGAATGAGGAAATACCTCGTCGCCCGAAACCGGAGGATGTCTCGAAGGTAGAATGGTTTCCTCTACTACTTCATTCATGTATCGATTATTTTACATTTGTGTTAATTACCTCTCAATTAACGGTTGAAAGAAATCTAAGGATTAAAATAAAAGAATATGAATTTATTTCCGATCAATTTGGTAATCGTTCTTTTTATTGTTCGGCAGGTGAACAAGCTTAGCACGAAATTAAAGGACGGACTCATTATATGCATGATTGATTAACATCCTATTGAATTTCTAATCGATTCGGGCTCAGCCATCAATACTGTTACCGAGGATGTATAACAGCAGCTCATTGAGTCAGCAGCCAGGATTTATAACATGAACCAAATCATTGCTTAGCAAAAGAACCTCGGAAGAACTTCTTGTGTTGAAGGTTGGGCTTGAAGTGGACCATATTGAAACTGGGGTGGAGCCTTTCCCAAAGTTTACAAATGTACAGATAAAATTCTCTATTGACAAAAGTGTGACGCCCAGGGTCATCTTTTATTTGAGAATCCCAGTGTCAATGAAAAAAAAATAACGATGCAAATTTTGGAGATGTTGCGTACCGACGTAATAGAGAGGGTAGAAGGACCAACAGAATGGATTTCCCCAATGGTTGTTGTTCCCAAAGGCAAGGATGCTGTTCGTCTCTGCATTAACATGAATCACCCAAATTAAGCTATTCAGCGTGAACACTACCCTCTTCCAGTAATTGATATATTCCTAAATAAGCTGAGATGATCGGCATTTTTTTCTCAAGATTGGATATAACATCAGCTTTTCATCATATCGAACTACATCCTGAGTCTAGAGGAGTAACTACGATCATGACAGGAAGAGGCTTCATGAGATTCAAGAGGTTTGGTTCTTATGATGCGATGTTATTCTTCAATTGACACTAATTGGTATTTCAGATTGATGTTTGGTATAACATGCACACCTGAGATTTTTCAACGGGTCATGACAGATATACTAGCAGGAGTTATTATATAGCTGCTCAACACCACCGACCCAATTTCCACCTGCGCCTACCCAAAATTGATTAACCGAAATTCAATGGTGACCTCTCGCGTTGGATTTCGTTCCGTGATACATTTACATCGATGGTCCACGTGAACGGTGACATTTCCACGGTCGCTAAGCTTCAATATCTTCTTCAATCTCTCGAAGGTAGTGCCGAGAAGCCGTTTGAATCGGTGGAAATCGAAGCTGCCAGCTAACCGTGCCAAAATCCGTCCATTCTACCAGAAACAAATAATCAAACTCTGACAAACAATTTGAATAAATAAACAATAGATTTGATTACAAATAGCTTATTCAAATACAGTTTGAATCCGTATCAAAAGCTAACCAAAAATGAACACCCAAAGATGGATAAATAACCAATATTTCATCCACGGATTGTCAAACTTCGTACCTTGACCTCTCTTACAATTTCCAATGGGTATCCCGTGATCAAGCCAAATATGCTTTACAGTTCCCCTTTGTACAAGAACCGCTCATCCCTACATTCCCATTTGTTTTTCATATATCCCACCTCAATTACCCGACACTCCATGTGAGCAACGTGTGACGATCAAATCCATCACAGTAACTAAGCCCGCAGCTCAGGTTACCCATCAATTGCCTTCAATTTTCGGACACAGCGTGAAATTTCGACCATTGATCCAATTTGATTGCCTCGAGCAAAATTAAATCGAACATGCATCACACATTCTGGAGAAGACGAATAACCGAACAGGTCTCCAGCCTCCGGTTCCTTTTGCTATAAAACTGACGAACGACCCCATTGCTGTCGACACTATTAATTAAAATCGTCAAACCGCGCTCATCTCATGCTGATTTTCGACAACAATGGACCCCCGAGCCTAATGATTCTCAAATATGCAAAACTTTTGTGTGGATTGTAGCCCCAGCCAGCACCCGGGGGCTCCCAAAGGTCCGAACTTCAATTATTGATCCAGAAAGTGAGAACAAAAACAGACAGCCGATCATGACAATGTACGAGGAGTCCCCGTTCCGAAAAAGGCTTCCTGCTTTGTGTTCATCAAACAGCAATTAATCAATCCCGCCGGGTGGAGGATGGTGTTTTTCAAGTAAACAAAATATTTTTTTCCTCGCATTCATATTCCACGTTTCAACTCGTGGTGGAGGTAATAAACGCTGAAACAGCAAAGCAACAAAAAGTGGCGGCGAATGTGGCGGTTCCAATTTATTACCGAACTTACTTGGAAACCACAAATCATCTTTTCAACCAGCTGCTTGGGAAGCCGATATCGCGTTCAATACGGGCTAATTCTTTCTTGAATTGGAAGCTTCCACATTCGGCATCGACATGTTTGCGGCTGCTATGGATTGTAAGAAAACAGTTTTCTAAAAAAAAAACCCACCAACACAAAAGATTCCGAAAAAGCTCGACATCTAACGAGGCTGTTGAGAAATTTCCCAAAGTGGCTGATTGTTGTTATTATGTATTAGGTGGGAACGCGCTCCTCTTGTAATGATAGCAGTTATTTGGACAAAAGGTAAGAAGATCTGGGGAATTTCGTTTGGGATGGCTCAACAAAAGTGCAGCTAATTATCACGCGAGTTGATTCTTTCCGAAGCTGTCAAATATTACAATGGACGGTAGTTTGTTCGATAGAAGTGTGTAATTTTCAAGGGAATTGGCTTTGAGAAGAATCATTTACGAGGATCGTGAGAGATCAAGGATTGATGGATTTGTGGGATTTCATTTAACGTGGCTCTAGGCTGAAGTCATCTGCTTCCAAAATGTTCCGTCCGATTAGTATTTAGCAGTTCATGGATATACGTTAGGGGGGCAATGGAAATTGCCATCATATATTTCCTACATGGCTACATAGTGTCTACAGTGTAGAATCGTTACTAAGAACACTTCCTAATTCAAGTTTATATTAATTTATTATGATTTTGATTAATTATTTACTAATATATTAATTGACCAAACCTCTCAAATACTAAGAAAAATCTTTCTAATGTTAAATCGTTGGGAGGTAAATTCCATTGAACCGCGAAAAAAGCAAGCTTTAAACAATTGAATCTTAAAGTCCACACCAAGACTATTCTTAAACTCTGGCTAGATCTACATTGATTTTCTCCGAGATATCAGAAGCAGAGGTTCCTAAATAATCAAAATATAATTGGACATAATCAACAAAGAGATGAATTTTGCAATACTTGAGTACACTGGGCAAGTCATTTATGTACATATAAGGAAAATAAGATTGGGCCAAGAATAGAACCCTGTAGTACTAAAAAATAGGGATGAAGGCTGAACATAATCCATGATTGCAAACAGTTTGCATTCAACCTTTCAAATACGACTGGATCAAAGTTGGGCTACAAAATGGTGAGTTGACAACCTGGAAGGAGCGGAATACCTAGCCCAGGTCCTCACAAGTTCCTACTTCACGCCTCCTCGAGTCACATGATAACAAACAGACGGCGTCTGTTCTTCATGTTAGGAGCGGCTGATCACCGTTCTAGTGCCAGCGTGGGACTGAGCTGTGCACGATGGTCCCCCGGCGAGACGGGATGGGCAGGCCCAACAAGCCGCCCTGGAAAAAACACAAAGTTGCAAATACCGAAGAAAGAAATACGGATCGGAACAATCGGCACAAACCTACGCGACGAAATAAGGACTACGATTGGAAACTCGGAACATGGAACTGCAAATCGCTCGGCTTCCCGGGTTGCGATAGGTTAATCTATGACGAACTTCAACCATGCAACTTCGAAGTCGTAGCACTGCAGGAACTTTGCTGGACGGGACAAAAGGTATGGAAAAGCGAGCATCGAGCTACTACTTTCTACTAAAGCTGTGGCACCACCAACGAGCTGGGAACCGGCTTTGTAGTGCTGGATAAGATGCGCCAACGCGTGATTGGTTGGCAGCCGATCAACGCGAGGATGTGCAAGTTAAGGATTAAGGGCCGTTTCTTCAACTACAGCATCATCAACGTGCACTGCCCACACGAAGGGAGACCCGACGACGAGAAAGAAGCGTTCTATGCGCAGCTGGAGCAGGTGTACGACGGCTGTTCGCAACGGGACGTCAAAATCGTCATCGGCGACATGAACGCTCAGAATCGGGCCAAACAGCCTGATTGCCGTATCGAACGACAACGGCCAACGATGCGTGAAATTTGCAGCCTCCCGGGGTATGGTAGTTCGAAGTACCTTTTTCCCCCGCAAGGATATCCACAAAGCCACCTGGAGATCACCTGACCACAGAAAACCAAATCGATCACGTTCTAATCGACGGGAAATTCTTCTCCGACATTATCAACGTCCGCACGTACCGCAGTGCGAACATAGATTCGGACCACTACCTAAATATGCATGCGCTCAAAACTCTCGACGGTGCATAACACACGTCGAAGTCGAACGCCACGACCCAACATTGAGTAACTACGGGACACCGGAGTTGCCCAGGACTACGCGCAGCAGCTGGAAGTTGCACTACCCACGGAAGAGCAGTTTGGCGCAGCTTCTCTTGAAGATGGCTGGAGGGACATCCGTTCAGCCATAGGTAGTACTGCAATCCCGGACCGAAAAAATGACTGGTTTGATGGCGAATGCAAACTGTTAGTAGAGGAGAAGAATGCAGCACGGGCGAGAATGCTGCAACACCGCACGAGATTGAATGTGGAGCGATACAGACAAGCGCGGGACAGACAAAACTCGGTTTTCCGAAGGAAGAAGATTCAGCAGGAAGACCGAGATCGCGAGGCGATGGAAAATCTGTACCGCGTAAACGACACACGGAAGTTCTACGAGAAACTAAATAGTTCGCGCAAAGGCTACGTGCCGCAAGCCAATATGTGCAAGGACTTGGACGGTAACCTTCTCACGAACGAGTGTAGGTGATTGAGAGGTGGAAGCAGTACTATGACGAGCACCTCAAAGGTGATGCAGCAGAAAACGAAGGTGGCACGGCAACAGACCTTGGATCACGCGGTGAAGACGACAGGCTACCGGCCCCTGATCTTCAAGAAGTTGAGGAGGAGATCGGTCAGCTGAAGAACAACAAAGCAACTGGTGTAGATCAACTACCAAGTGAGCTATTAAAATACGGTGGTGAAGCACTGGCTAGAGCGCTGCACTGGGTAATTGCCAAGATTTGGGAGGAGGAGATATTACCGGAGGAGTGGATGGAAGGTGTCGTATGCTCAATCTACAAAAAGGGCGACAAGTTGGATTGCTGCAACTACCGCGCGATCACACTGCTGAGCGCCGCCTACAAGGTACTCTCCCAAATTCTATGCCGCCGTCTGTCACCATTTGTAAGAGAGTTCGTGGGGCAATACCAGGCGGGATTCATGGGTGCCCGCGCTACCACGGATCAAATTTTCGCGATTCGGCAGGTTCTGTAGAAATGCCGCGAATACAACGTGCCCACACATCATTTGTTCATCGATTTCAAATCCGCATACGACACAATCGATCGAGATCAGCTATGGCAGATTATGCACGAGTACGGACTTCCGGATAAACTGACGCGATTGGTCAAGGCGACGATGGATCGAGTTATGTGCGTTGTTCGAGTATCGGGGACACTCTCGAGTCCCTTTGAATCTCGAAAGGGGTTACGGCAGGGTGATGGACTTTCGTGTCTGCTGTTCAACATCGCGTTAGAAGGTGTGATTAGAAGAGCTGGGATAGACACGAGTGGCACGATATTCAGGAAGTCCATCCAGCTCCTTGGCTTCGCCGATGACATTGACATTATGGCACGGAACTTTGAGATGATGGCGGAAACGTACATCAGACTGAAGGCTGAAGCTAGACAGATTGGACTTGCCATCAACGCATCAAAGACAAAATACATGAAAGGAAGAGGTTCTAGGGAAGACAATGTTAGCCTCCCACCCGAGTTCAGATTGACGGTGACGAAATCGAGGTGGTCGATGAGTTCGTGTATTTGGGCTCACTGGTGACCGCCGAAAATGATACCAGCAGAGAAATTCAAAGACGCATTATGGCAGGGAATCGTGCCTACTTTGGACTCCGGAGGGCGCTCCGGTCGAACAAAATTCGCCGCCGCTCGAAGTTGACTGTTTACAAGACGCTGATTAGACCGGTGGTCCTTTACGGGCACGAGACCTGGACTATGCTCGTGGAGGACCAACGCGCCCTTGGTGTTTTCGAACGGAAGGTGTTGCGTACCATCTACGGTGGAGTGCAGATGGATGACGGAACGTGGAGGAGGCGAATGAACCACGAATTGCACCAGCTGCTGGGAGAGCCATCCATCGTCCACATTGCAAAAATTGGGCGACTACGGTGGGCTGGGCACGTTGTAAGAAGGCCGCACGACGACCCAGTGAAAATGGTTCTAGAAAGCGACCCAACAGGAACAAGAAGAAGAGGCGCGCAGCGGGCAAGGTGGATCGACCAAGTAGAAGGTGACATGCGGACCCTTCGCAGACTACGAGGCTGGCGAACTGTGGCCATGGATCGAGTAGAGTGGAGACGACTTCTTCGGACAGCAGAGGACAACAAGGCCTTAGCCTGATTGGTAAGGTAAGGTAAGGTAAGGATCAAAGTTGTGACATGATTCGAGAAATTGAAATTGTGTCAAATGCTTTTGAATAATCAAGGAATATCAAAACTACAGGCTTGCTATTATCCAAGACAATGCCAATATCGTCCAATACTTTTAACCAGGGTTCTGTATTTTCGAAACAAAAACAAGAAAATGAACCCTCCGCAGAATCGCTTCATTTCGAGCAATATAATTTTCGTTTAAGTCATTGTTTTTTTTTTTTTTTAATTCTTTATTATAGAGATTTTTAGCCATAGGCTAGTTCATCTCTTAGTTTAAGTCATTGTGTTTTTTGTTATCGAGTCACTATGCACATTCCTTCTCTCAACCATGACTTGAATATGACTTGTTTCGTTCGTCAAGTGCATCAGTTCATTTCATTTGAAGCAAAGACTTGTTTCAATTGACGCAATGAATGACTCAAAAACTGCTTCCTTCGTTTTTTCCACTTCCACTTCAATTCGGGGCTCATCCGACTTGTCACGCGTCGCATCGTCAGGCATCAAATTATAGTATCCACACAATATCGGTTGCCGATAGAGATGGCATCCGGATTGTATATAGTAATAGAATGTTATTTTATATTAAACGAAAATTAAATTAACGAGGCTCTTCTAAAGTGGCCACCATCATCGAGCTCAGGAAAAGTCTCAAATACACTACAATATCTGTATTTTCGGAACGGGGAGGGCGCGTAGATGCCGAAAATCGATACCCGACACCATTTTGGAATCCAAGATGGTGGCCATTGGGTTTCAAAAAAGTGTTGAATACCCTAAGATAAGGGGTATTTTCGGAACGGAGATGAAGCGTAGAAGTTGAAAGTCAATATTCAACGCCATCTGTAGGGTGTTTGACACTTCTTCTGAAATAAGAAGCCACCATCATGAATTTAATGATGGTGTTGGACATCGATTTCCGGCCTATAGATGTCACTCCGATTCCAAATATATCCACATTGATCGGTATTGGACGGTAATTGACTTTTTCTGAACCAAACCCGCCATGTTAGATTTTGAAATGGCATCAAACATTGGTTTCTGGCCTCTATACATTACTGTGATATCGAAAATACCCACATTGATGGGTATTTGACAGTATTTACCACTCTTTCTTAAACTGGAATCCGCCACCTTGGATTTCAAAATGACGTAGAATATCAATTTCTGGCCCTAGACGTCACCATCATTAAATAATACCCACTCAGATAAAAATTCTGAATATTAATAGTGATGTAAACATTCATTCTCGTAAACTTGTATTTCATTTCACGCAATCGAGCAACTTGTAAATAATGTTGTTTACAACAATGGGCTTTTGTATACAATATTTGCTACATTGCATGAGATGTCTGAGAACTTTACATGATATATCATGTAACCTTATATGATATGTAACGCTCCTTTTATGTGCATCATACTGAACAGAAATTTACACTACTTTTTCGAACTGTGCTTATTGATGGGGGGTATTTGACAGTATTTCATATCTTTTTTTCTGAAATTGGAAGCGACCATCTTGGATTTCAAAATGCCACCGGATATTGATTTTTATTCTCTAAACGCCATCCCGATTCCAAAAATACCCATATTGAATTTTCCGTATTTTCTCGAACCGGAAAATGATGTCGCATATCTATTTCCAATCTCTAGACGACATGCCGTTTCCAAAAATACCTATTTATATTGAAGGGTATTTTACACTATTTCCCACTTTTTCTAGAATCGTAAGCAGCCATCTTGGTTTTAAATATGGCTTCGGGATTAAATTTTCATTCTCTAGACAGCATCCCGGTTCCAAAAATACCAATATTGATGGGTATTTTACAGTATGTCCACTTTTTCTTAAACTGGAAGCTGCCATCTTGGATTTAAAAATGACGTAGGATATCAATTTCCGACTCTTGACGTCACCCCGATTAAAAACAATACCCATTTTGATGGGTAATTGACAAAATTTCCCACAATTTTTCTTTTTTTGAAAAAAATCCAAGATGGCGGGATTTCAAAATGCCGTCGGATATTGATTTTTATTCTCTATTTGACAGTATTTTCCGCATTTTCTCAAACCGGAAGCCACCATCTTGGATTTAAAAATGGTGTCGCATCCCTATTTCCAATATCTCCGTTTCCTAAAACCTATATTGATAGGTATTAGACAGTATTTCCCACTATTTCGGACATCAGAACACCATATTAGATTTCGAAATGGCGTCGGAATTAAATTTTCATTTTCTAGAAAGCATCCCGGTTAAAAAAATACCAATATTGATGGGTATTTTACAGTATTTCCCACTTTTTCTTAAACTGGAAGCCGCCATCTTGAATTTAAAAATGGCGTCGCATATCAATTTTCGATCGCTTGACTTCACCCGATTCCAAAAATACCCATATTGATGGGTCGGCATCAGTATTTCCCACTTTTTCTGAAATTTGAAATTGCATTTTAAAATGGCATCCCATATCGATTTTCGATCTTTATACGTCACCCTAATATTGATGTGTCGGCGTCAGTATTTCCTACTCTTTTATTTTTTGAATTCGGATGCCGCCATGTTGGATTTCAAAATGGCATCGTTCATCGATTTCCGGACTCTAGACGTCACCCCGATTCCAAAAATACAAACCACCCGACAATGATAAATTTGACATCCACGCGAACAGATCTATGCGCATGCGCTTACATGAACCGAGTGAACAATTAACAGAAGTAATAAAAACTGCGCGATTTTGGATCGAACAGATTCGCTTCAATGCGAAAGTAAATGCCTCATTTGACAAAGGAAGACGAAATGAACTAGAGTCAAGCCAAAACAAACAGCATGAAAACTGATCGAAAGTGGTTCTGTTGATGTTGAAGACAGAATGACTTTCAATTGAAAATGATGGTTGACAGCTTCGTCGTCGTTTGACGATTTTCAATTGAAAGTGACTTGGTTGGGCCCTGCTTTTAACATCGCGGTTTTGCACTGTGTTTTGGACGATATTCTGACTGATGGGTATTGAGAAGGTTATTGAGATCAGAGTATTGAAAATTTTGCAGTTTCATCAAACGTTCAAAAACTTTTGATAACACACTAATCGGACGTGTGATATTTTGAAATCTTTGCCATCTAGGAAGTTGCTGTCTTCGGCAAAGTTGTTGATGGGATCAAAACCTAATGGTTGGTGGAAATTAAACATAACCCTTTGCTTCAATACCGTCAACCTCCATGTCCATGGGGAGGGACTAGATGGCAAGGATTTTAAGATATAACATAAACTAGGGAATCACAATTTCAAGCACACTAGCGCCGCGTAGTGAGATATTTCCGAACTTCTGTCCACCAATAATTTGGTCTTGATCCAATGAAAACTTCGCAAAAGGCAGCAACTTAGCAGCAGATAGCAAGAATTCAAGATATGACATAAACAAGGAAATCGTTAATACATGCACACTAGCGCCGCGTAGTGAGATAATTCCGAACTTCTGTCCACCAATCATTAGGTCTTGATCCACTGAATAACTTCGCCGAAGAAAACAACTTTCAGGTGGCAAGGATTTCAAGTTATAACACAAATAAGGAAATTATAAATGCAAGCACAATACCTATCAATAGGTTTTGATCCACTGAACAACTTCAACGAAGAAAGCAACTTTCTAGATGGCAAGGATTTCAAGATGCAACACAAACAAGGAAATCATAAATTCAAGCACACTAGCGCCGCATAGTTAAAAAATTCCGAATTTCTGTCCACCAACCATTCGGTCTTGACCCAATGAACAACTTCGCCAGAGGCAGCAACTTTTTAGATTGCAAGGATTTCAAGATAGGGTAAATGTTGGCTTCGGCACCCATTGACTGTTTTCGGCAACCAAAATTTAAACGATAATTTCACTATGTTTTCCCATCAACACACTTCCCTGAATGTATTCAAACGATTCTTTAGTCTTTCAGCTTCAATCTTATTATATTTGTACGACCGAGCAATCCTATTATGCCAGATTTTTCTTCAAATGAAGTATACGCACTACAAAATGGCGCTGATTTCGAGTTGCCGATAATAGAACAGCTGGTTAACACGCAGTTCTAATGGGAAGGTTGCCGAAGAAAAAGAGGCTGCCGACAATAGTCACACTCACCTGAGAAGTTTGGAGCGTTGCAAAATCGCTTTCAAACCGGTTTGAAAAATTCTGTCGATTGGAATGGATAGAGAAGCAAGCAGCAGATGAATGTTAACAAACAGACACGTGATATATGTGCGTAACGCTGACAAAATGCTAATAGAAGTGCGGACGCTGCTTAGATTGACGAGAATACGTAAATTCCCCTATAACACAAACAAGTAAATTACAAATTCAAGCCCACTAGCGCCGCGTAGTGAAAAAAATCCGAACTTATGTCCACCAACCATACTGAACAACTTTGCCCAAGACAGTGACCTTCTTTATATCCAGGATCGTGAGATATTCTATGTTGGTCCCTATTAGGACAAATCCCATATGCTACGTGTACTCCATTTACGCAATTCCCTCGCGTAAACGGAATCATTCTAGACCAACGTAAATGGAATTCGTGTAGACCGAGTTCGCTTCTTCTGTGCTTCCATTTATTAACGTCCTTTTAAACGAACCACCTTGAAGAGGTGGAAAAAGTTCATTCAGGACGGCCAAGTCGTAATCAGCACCCAGCCGGTTAGCATCTCCAGGTAGCGATAATCACAGGCTACTTAGAGTTGGCTATAACCTCTTTGCTCTGTCATCGTCATCACGGGCACTACCGATTTATTGACAATAGTGCATTAGTGACAACGATGATCCCCCGTTCTTGTTCGCATTACTGACGGCAAATATCACCGCCAGCAACCCCACCGGGCACCGCGTGGAGGTAAGAATCGGAGTTCAGGTGCACAGAGGTCGCAAATCGCCGGTCAGGACAGAACCCAACAACCATTGATAGGCGTTCTTATGCACCTGCTTTACCCGACAACCGAGTTCGCGTTCCTCTGGGGGAGAATGTACATTTTTTTTGTTAATTACTTTATTTGTACAGGCTCAATCGAATAAACTTTACAGAGCCAAGTTATCATTTTCATTATACATTATAAATGGCTTAAATCTAAAATTAAAGTATTTGAACCGATTACTCGCGGTCTTCTCGAGGTTAGTGCATGACAATTGTTTGGATCGGGAGAGGGAAAAGGAGATTTGGAATATGATTTATGATTCAAAAATTTCACTATTTCTTAAACATATACTTAATCCTATCGACGTTATATCAACTCTGTAATTATACAATTATTACAGAAACAAACATTAAAAACACACACATACACACACAAAATACAAACTAAACACAAGGTTAATCAAACTTGCAATCTATTGTTAATATTCTTAAAGAAAACATATATGAGTTGCATAAACTCCAGATCGCGTCTAGCCAAAATATCCCGAACTGGAACATTAGGTTGTCTACTTCGAGCCTGAAGGGAATCGTATAACTCGGATCTGACTCCACGGTGTTCAGCACATGACCAAATAATGTGATCTGCGTCCTGGTAACCTTGTCCACATTCACAGAGATTACTGTCCCCCAGCCCAACACGGAACAAGTCAGCGCTTAGCGAATAATGATTGGACATGAGGCGAGACATCACACGAATGAAGTCTCGACCCACCTCCAAAGAGTGTACATATATTTGATGTTTTGTGCTCGATTAGATTTTTCCCCTATGTGAGTGATTGGTTTTACAACAAAAGGAATTCGTTTCAGTTCTTCATTTCGACTTTGGATATTACAATAATTTGAAATACTAGGACAGTCAAAGTTCTTGGCAAAGCTTACATTGATTTCATCGGAATTTAATCAGTTGGTCGGACAAGAGTTGGTTTTACCAACACCCATTGATTTTAATCTTTTCCATAAATCAGGGGCGCCTAATTTGGGATCTAGATGAACTGTAAAATAGTTCTTTTTCGCATTATAAATGAGTTTGTTGACTTTACTGCGTAGCCGTTTGAATAAATTGTGATAATCAATGATTTGCTTTGCTTGTTGTACTAACCAGGAATTATTTTTTGATTGGAATTTCGAACACGAATAGGGACAAAATCATTGTAAAGATTTGTCAAAGCAATGTTAAAAGATAGTGTGAATCGGTAGGGAAGCTTCCCTTCCCAGCGACAGACTGCTTAAGAATCCATTGCAAATGTCCACGCTGCTGGAAAAGGTGCTATCCTGCTATTATCTAATTATGCCGGAATGGAATGAAAGGATCCTCTCACGGAATAGAAACTAGCAATCGAAGAAAACATCATCAAGGATTCGAAGGTGGTGGTCCTTGTGCAGGATCGTGCACCGCCCGGTTGTGGAACAAATTAAAAAGCCATGAGGAAATGAAAATTACACCTTTTCTTCGGAAGCGCGAACATTGGGCTAGTCCCACTTCATCCGGCGCGGTCTGTTTTCTTCTGGGTCAGGCTCAGGACGATGCAACCGAAAGAGGCAGCCGGGGAATGGAAATTGATGATGTGTGAGTTTTTATGGCAGTTTTCGCCTATTTTCTACAGGTCCTATGTGGGGAAGGCAAATTGGGCGAGTCCTTCACGCAGTGAAATTTTAATAAAGAAATTATTCACGAATGATAAAGGAAGCGATAAATTCCCTCTCACCGATTGAGTATATGTGGTAGGTCTGCTTCGGAATTCAACTTTACGGACACATTTTACGATCGTTTTGATGGTCGTTAGATGAGAGATAAATTTCTCCACGGAAAAGAATCGTTGAAAGCCTATACCAAAGGTGTTGTATATCTTGGCAATGGGAATTAGTGGGAGACAAAATTAGAAACGGACCATGTGTTGAAACCTTTTCTGTCCGAATTAAGCATTCTACGAAATGAAGGAGAATCTAACCCGCAAAATGGACATTTGTAATCCACTTTTTCACCTTCTGTTGACAAATTAAGATAGAAAATCTGCCACATTTGCAACCCTTCTTTTCTAGAGAAAGGAAGAGAAATTCCACACCAAATCCTTCCCGCAAAATCCTTCAAAATTAATCATCAGCCTTTCCTCCGTTTGACTACAATTACTCTGTCTAAACAAACAATGTGCTAATCCTGTTTACATTGCCAGTAGAAGTGGCTCTGACCTGATTCCAAGGAAAAGAGTGCTCGTCTTTGATTTTATTTTTATCCGTTGCAAACTTGGCAGTGCACTGCCGTGGAGAAGAGGATTAGATGCTTGCATGCATGCCTTAAGAAGAATGGGCGAGGGTGAGAATGATTTGACACTTTAAGGCACTCTACGGGATTTGCGATCTATTCACAGTTCGCTACCTTCTCTTCTGGAAAGGGCCACTTGAACGGTATTAGAGTTCGAAAGTTTGGCATTGTATCGGTCCAAGAAGAGGGTAATTGATGTTTTCCTTTAAGCCAAATATTGGTTCATCATCGAGGGGTTGACCAGATGAGTGGTGTTGTTCTCGAGAATAAAAATGAGTCCCAATTGAAAGAAAATTGCAAATTCATTGCAATTTTTGCTGCTCACTTGGTAGGAAAATGTTCTGCTGAAGCTTTAATCCATAAATTTTCATCGCAGGATAAATATTCCACAACAATGAAATTCGTGAGCATTCATTATCTTGCTCAAATAAACATGTTATCGTCTGTAACAATCGGAGCACATTGACCATTGTTTGTGTGTTTCGGACCTGTGTTCTTGGAAAAACACTGCAAGCTTTGCGGCCGTCATTAAAAATGCACTTTTTACATGCATTACAATTAGGAATTTCATTACCCTGGAACACGCATCTCCTCGGTGAACACATGTCTATGTACGTGAGGTGCAGCGTCAAAATAATTTCGATAAGCTATCGGCGGAACAACAAAAGCCGGACACGCTATTTGTTTTACGTAAACATATCTTAATTGTAATTATGCAAAAACAGCAGAAAAATTAAATACCTCCGTAAGCAGCAAGCAGTATATGTAAAAGCGCCTTTTGCGACAGGAAGGTGTGCATGTACTTACACGTGCTTGTCACAGCAGGCATAATTTATTAGCTACCGTTAGCTTAGGGTACACACAACACATCGGTTCGCTCAAAGCGTGAATGATGCACGTCCTCAAAGGCCGACGATGGCTTCCAGAAGAAAAGAAGACCCTCCGGGTCAACTGATGTTAAGCATAATGTGGCTTAAGCAAATATGGCATACATTTGGGTTTTGGTATGTAATACGTACTGCTTCAGTGAACTTAGCTTGATAAACAAAACTCAAATTAAAATAATTTGCTCATCCAATCAGAGACTATGATCACATACTATATTTAAGAATTGTACCATTCTTTTATAGTTTTGTATCAAAGATTGCAATGTGCAAGGGCCTTTAGAACCTGAAGAATTAAAGCAAACGTATCATTGAATTGTGCATGGCGAATCAATCGATTTTCTAGCCTGATAGCCAGAAACTACAACAAAATCTGCACAGTTATGTAGGAAAATAGAAATAGGAAAGTAGAAAGAGGACAGTAGATAATGAGGGTACCCGAATAAAATTTTTGTCAAATTTAAAAATACCATTCCGTTAGTTTCCGTAATAGGGTAAAGGGTGATACGGTCAAAATTTGGTCAATATCAACTTGACGTATTTCTTTCAATTTTGCATTTAAAAAACCTGAACACCCCTCATTTTGAAGGTGTGTGTGTGTAGAATGTTGCTCCTATTTTGATTTTGGAATTCACTCTTCAGTTGTCAAAATGCCGTCCAAGCAAGAAGAGCAGCGTATCAAAATTTTGCTCGCGCATCGCGAAAATCCGAGCTACTCGCACTCAAAGTTGGCAAAATCGCTAAAAGTTGCCAAATCAACCGTTACAAATGTAATTAAAGTGTTTGGGGAACGTTTGTCGACAGCCAGGAAGTCTGGATCGGGGGGAAATCGAAAACCGGAAGCCGCTGAGACGACAAAGAGAGTTGCCGGTAGTTTCAAGCGAAACCCTAACCTCTCTCTCCGAGATGCCGCAAATAAGCTGGGTGTATCGTCTACAACCGTGCATCGAGCCAAAAAACGAGCCGGACTATCGACTTACAAGAAGGTAGTGACTCCAAATCGCGACGGCCAAAGCGCGATCCCGGAGGCTGTACACGACGATGCTGACGAAGTTTGACTGCGTGGTAATGGACGACGAAACCTACGTCAAAGCCGACTACAAGCAGCTTCCGGGACAGGAGTTTTATACGGCAAAAGGAAGGGGAAAGGTAGCAGATGTTTTCAAGCACATGAAACTGTCAAAGTTCGCAAAGAAATATCTGGTTTGGCAAGCCATCTGTACCTGTGGATTGAAAAGCAGCATTTTCATAGCTTCCGGGACTGTCAACCAAGAAATTTACGTGAAAGAGTGTTTGAATAAACGTCTGCTGCCTTTCCTGAAGAAACACGGTTGTTCCGTACTGTTTTGGCCGGATTTGGCATCTTGCCATTACGGTAAAAAGGCCATGAAGTGGTACGCCGCCAACAACGTGCAGGTGGTTTCCAAGGACAAGAACCCTCCCAACACGCCAGAGCTCCGCCCAATTGAGAAATACTGGGCTATTGTCAAGCGGAACCTAAAGAAGACCAAAAAAACTGCTAAGGGCGAGCAGCAGTTCAAGGCAAACTGGCTTTCTGCGGCGAAGAAGGTGGACAAGGTGGCTGTACAAAATCTGATGGCAGGGGTCAAGCGTAAGGCCCGGCAATTCGGATTTGGAAAAGCGGAAGCCTAACTGAATATTTTTCCTGAATTTTATACTAATTGAACTTGAAAAAGAAATTTAATTTGATTTTTTAAATAAACGATTTCACCGATTTACACGCGTTATCCCTTGACCAAATTTTGACCGTATCACCCTTTATATGTCCCTAACCTCGCTCTAATATGAATGCGTCATTTACATTTTATGCCGTATCTTATTGAATAATTGTGCTGCAGTCGATATTTCACTGTCACATGTAAGCTTAGATGTTCGTATTATTTGGGTGATTAGGCACGACTGATTTTTTTTTAATCTCACCATTATAATATGATAACTTACCAGGTAGCTGGATGTAATGTCGGTCTACTGCATCTTCGTCCTATCGACGATGGTCATCGATCTACAAAGGATCGGTGTGTGAAATCGTGCTTCTTTTTCACTCCTTATCATTCATACGTAACCACATTGTTGACATCAATTTCACGTCTCGCCTAAGAACTGATGAGAATGAAAGAGACAGAGTTTTCTTTCCGGTTGATCCACATATCATATATCAAGATACTTTTACAATAAAAATAAAAGCCAAATAGATCATCTCACGACCACACATACAACAAGGATAACATGGAAGAGGAAAATTGTATTTTCACTTCACAATGCAGTTCGACAGCTCAAACTATCTGAAGTCTTGAAATGGGCCATTGACTACTAGCAGTGGATAAGGAGATTAGGTCTTTAAACTCTGGTTGTAGACCAATAAAAGTCTCTCTCTTGTATTAAGGTGTAGCAAGAGCACGACAACAACTCTTTAATGAACAAAATGACTGTCGACCAGTGGCGTCGCGTCCACATGTGCAACCTGTGCACGACACAGGTGCAAATAATTAAAAACAAAATGCGTTTAGATTTTTCTAGATTTTATGGTCACATTATAGCTGCACTTCTTTACTCCAGAGCACAAGTGACCCTGAATACACTATTTTATAGTGTGGCTCAATTAAGTCTTCAAGCGTGGTTTGCTTCAAAAAGGATTCAATTCAATTCGGATGGTCTGCCTAATCCCTAATGCAGTGATTTCTAAGCATGTCGATATCACTACCTTGACAAAACTCGTTAAATAGTGCACCTAAAAGCGAGCTTTTTTGGGTGGTGGGTGGCAAATTTGTGAATGTTCAAATACATGATGTAAGCCAATCAGACCTTCAATCATCTCTTGAAATATACCACAAATTTTCTACAATACATGACGGTTTGCACCACTAGTTGTACTTGAAACTTTCAGCAGTCACGCGTCAAACGGGAGCAACACGGAAACAGCAGTCTGGTACGCTTTGGACGTGTATCATACTTGCAGATCGGGTTGAATGTGTGAGTTTAAATTAGAAGAACATTTGTGATGCATTTCTCGCTGTGCACTTGGATATCTGATTGCAGACAAGAAGAGCAATGGATAAAGAGAGCGCAGAAGCTCGCTCTCCCTCTTTTGTCAGTTGTAAATCTCTCAATTACCGATGGTTGCGCTGGTGCGCTTGTCAAAACTTATGAGCTTCCCCTGCTTCATTCTGATAGTGTTTTTAAGCTTTGCAATTCCTCCTACTTCGGTTAGCGCGAAAAGAGCCATACAAGTTTTGTTTACACAATATGATAGGCCCTTCAAATGTTACGTTAGGTAGTGATTAATATAGTAATTGAGAATATGTCGCCCGAGTTCATGGAGCATTGAAAAATAAAACAAAACCTAATATGTGATGGTTATAACGAACAAGATTTGGTGCACAGGTAAACAAATGACGCACGCGACGCCTCTGCTGTCGACGTCAGCTCTGGAGATGTTTGCCAGCACTTTTGTGCTCGCAAGTGACCATCAGTTAGTGCCATTTCCTGCATTTCAAATAAACAATAGTGACAGTGCGAATAAACCATTCTTATTTGAAAAGTGCTTTTAATCTGGGTTCCAAAGCTATTTGCTATTTGCAAAGCTATGTATTATTAATGAATTATTATTTATAAATTAAGAATACCATTTAAAATTGTAGGAAAATGTTATAATGGAACCGTCTAATATGATGTTGGACCACCATTTGCTTCAATAACAGCTTGGATTCATCTGGGAAAAGTTTTTGGATGGCTTCTAGTGGAATGTTGTACTATTCTTGGATCAGAAGATGTTCAAGCGTTTTCAACGACGATGGAGGAGGAAAAACGCTTCGAATACGAGCTTACAACGTCGACCAAAGTGGCTCAATTATATTTAAATCCGGCGACTGTGATGGCCATGGCAGGTGTGTAAGGTCCTCGTCGTGTTCCGCACTACAGGTCCCCCCCCCCCCAGGGCATTCCAGTCAATGTGGTCATCTCAGGAATCAATGATCAGGTCAATGTGGTCAATGATCCACTTCAATTCTATAGAAAGCATATTCATGAAAATCCATGAAGAAAGAGCTGTCGCACGGCATGTTTTTGAGTAAAAACGCAATTACCCCTGCTACAGGTTCCCCGGGGGCATCCAGTGGTTCCGAGAGCGGCCAATGTGGTCAATGATTCACTTTAAGTCTATAGAAAGCATATTCATGAAAATCCATTAAGAAAGAGCTGTCGCACGGCACGTTTTTGAGTTAAAACGAAATTGTCCCCTGCTACAGATTCTCTCGGGGCATCCCAGTGGTTCCGAGAGCGACCAATGTGGTCACTGATCCATTTCAAGTTTAATGAATGCCTATTCATGGAAAACCATGAAGAATGAGCTGTCGCCCGGCATGTTTTGGTGTAAAAATGCAATTGTCCTCTGCTTCAAGTTCCCTCGGGGGCATACCGGAGGTCCCAAGATCAGCCAATGTGGTAAATGATTCACTTCAAGTTTATAGAAAGAATATTCATGAAAATCCATGAAGAAAGAGCTGTCGCATGGCACGTTTTTGAGTTAAAACGCAATTGACCCCTGCTACAGGATCCCTCGGGGGTATCCCGTGATTCCAAGAGCGGCCAATGTGGTCAATGATTCATTTGAAGTTTATGAAAAGCCTTTTCTTGAAAAACCACGAAGAATGAGCTGTCGCACGGCATGTTTTGGTGTAAAAATGCAATTGTCCCCTGCTTCAGGTTACCTCGGGGGTATATCGGAGGTCCCAAGAGCGGCCAATGCGGTAAATGACCCACTTCAAGTCTATAGAAAGAATATTCATGAAAATCCATGAAGAAAGAGCTGTCGCATGGCACGTTTTTGAGTTAAAACGAAATTGTCCCCTGCTACAGGATCCCTCGAGGGTATCCCGTGATTCCAAGAGCGGCCAATGTGGTCAATGATTCATTTGAAGTTTATGGAAAGCCTTTTCTTGAAAAACCATGAAGAATGAGCTGTCGCACGGCATGTTTTGGTGTAAAAATGCAATTGTCCCCTGCTCCAGGTTCCCCCGGGGGGGCATACTGGATGTTCCGAGAGTGGCCAATGTGGTCAATGATGCATTTAAAGTTTATCGAAAGTCTATTGACGAGAAACCCTGAAGAAAGAGCTATCGCACGGCATGTTTTGAGTGATTAAATGATCTGCCCGCATTCAGAACCCTCCACCAGAACCGATTCCAGGGAAATGGCCATATCTCGGTTGATTATAGGCCGATTTTAGTTCTTGGCATATGATTTGCTTAAAAAATGGTTCTTCTTTTCTTGTATTTACTAAAAATATATATATATTTAACCAGAATCATATATAAAATTTCATCAAAAATTTAGCAAGTTAGACAAGCCCTCCGGAAACCCGGAATATCTCCGGTATCCTGTGACCAGAATTATTTTCGTGGCCACACCGTAGAACAATGTTAGTTTTCCAGTCAAATGCTTTTTGAAGATATAAAATCGGATCATATTTGACGAAGTTACAACACTCCAAAATTGACCAAAAATTTGCCTATCCTAGTTATTTTGAGTAACCCGTATAACGAACTGTCAAGTCAAGTGATAGCAAGCCCAACAATGCATTAGCTCCTAAGTAACATTGACAGATTCTCTTAGTAGATTTTCTCTTTGCATCCCCACGGCCATGTATAGACATTTCCAGCAATTTTCAACACATAGTTCGATAAATTATGCTATTATCTAGCATCTGATACGGCAAACACGGCAAGAAACGGGTTTGTAGCCAAGTTATTAACGAAAAAGAAAGCCGACGAGGAGAAATGATCAATATTACTTAGGACCTAATGCATTGTTCAGCTTGATAGTTTTCCGAAGGGCATGCACGGTAAATGAATATGACTCATATTTGAATCCCGTTCACTAAAAATAGCAAAAACTTAAGTCATAGAGTGAGTAAATGTTAACTCAAATATGATTAAATATCACTCAAATATGAGTGAAATATAGGGTCGATACGACTAAATCCATGATTTCAAAGTTAACAAGTCTATTATGCGTTTGATACGATACTTTAGTTAATAAGCTACCGAACAAAATCAATGACAACGCGTGATATGAAGGTTTGCACCCATTATTCCCAAAAACAAAAGAAGCGCTCCGAACGAATCAATTTTTATCTTTATCCGATAGGCCGAAGTGAATTCATTGGCCTTTCAATGGCGTTGCAATGCGTTAGGCCGAGTTTAGAATCCGTAGGCCGAGTTTAGAATCCGTAGGCCGAGTTTGGCGTCAAGAAGCAGTGTTAGACTGTAACGAGAATATTTTCCTAGCCTAAAAATATCCCTTTTTAGTTATACCAATTGTAAGCTTTCTATTGACTTCTTGTCGTAAGATTTCACTAATACAACGTTGCTAGTGTAGTCGAGTAAAATAGATTTGTTTATTATTTTCAACCACGAAATCAGCTGTCAAAGTGTTCGTCTTGACAGCGGTTTGTTTTTTATTTTCAACCAGTAAAACGCTTGTATTAGTGAAACTGCTCACTAATACTAACGGTGGTAGAGAACTCTATTGTAGTTTAATAGCCACCTATCGGAATAAATAAAAACTTGCGCGAATATGTATAATTTAAGGCGGATTAATTGGATTCAAAAATAAGGCTTGTTCAAACTTTAGATCAGCTAGACGAATCGGGTACCCTCTACTCAAAAGGTTATCAACGCCAGCCTAGCTACGGATGCTGGAGCTTTTCAACAAGCTCTGGCTCACCAACTCGTATCCAGCGTCGTGGAAGGAGAGCTTAGTCATTCCCATCCCAAAAGCCAATGAAACAACCCGTGAAGTTAGCAAGTTCCGGCCAATAGCCTTGACATGCTGTATGTCCAAGGTCCTGAAGCGAATGGTCAACAGGAGGCTAAAGCATTTTCTTGAAGCCGAAAACCTGCTAGACCATCGACAACTTATTTCGCAACATTAGGGGAGGTCCTCAAGAGTGCCAACGATAGCGGTCTCCACACCGAGATCGTCTCGCTGGATATATCGAAGGCCTTCAACAGGACGTGGACGCCCCTCGTCTTAGAGCAGCTTGTCAACTGGGGGCTGTGTGGACCCTTGTTCCACTTCATTAGATATTTCCATGAACGGAGTTTTCGGAGGACTGCCGAAAAATGTTTACATTTTCGTGTATGCTGACGATATACTTATCGTAACTACCGGCCCAACAGCAGCACGTAACAGGATCAAGGTCCAGGCAGCAGTCTCCGCTGTAGCCAGGTGGGCCAGCGCGGTAGATTTCCAGCTTTCAGCCACCAAAAGCGTCAGGTTCCACGTGTGTCCATTCCGGCACCGTGTCAGCGGCCACCTATTAAAGTTCAAAGCCATCGTATCCATCAGATCAAGCTTCTCGACCGGTGACCACAACACGGAGGTTCCAATTCCGTTAACGATGGCAAACTACACGATGGAGGAAATCAAGCAGATAATCTGCTCGATCGTGATTTCCGGCACCTCAGCTGGAATGTCAGTGAAGGGACTGGTTCAAGATTTTAAAAAGATGGAAGGTTACGATCTGCCCTACCAGTGGTTGGGATTCCGTTCGGCCGATGATTTTCTGCGCAGTTTGCCCGATACCGTCACGGCTATGGCACATCAGCGCTGGTTGAACCTGTTGTGACGAAAAGCAACCAACACATTCGCGATATGGTCCAGCTCAGTAAGACGAACTCACGAAGACGCCCTTACAAAAACAACTACGTTATTCCAGCGAATCGGGCTTCCAATAACAACTATGGTAGAAGTAATAGTCAATTCTATGCCAAGTCTGGCGACAATAACGGATTACGGAATCGTACAAACTATAATCGCCCGGCAAACAGTTCATACGATGCAGTAAACAATGACGTTCCCCGAAAGGTTTCCGCTGTGACAGAAATCCGAAAAACAGTCGGTGGTGTTCTCGTGGCAGTTCGTTCCGGGTTAAAGGCGAGAGCTATTGAAAACGTCTTGTGGAACTGTGTGGAACAAGTTTGGGTGGCCGTAGAACTGAGCGATCGCACACTGTACCTATGTGCGGTGTATATTGCACCTGACCGGGTTCGTGACAACGAACTTATCGATACCCATTGCCGGTCCGTTTTCACCATAATGGAGAGTGCGACACCAATTGATGAGATAATCGTTCTGGGTGACTTCAATCTACCCGGCGTTTCCTGGAAACCATCTCACAGCGGCGTTCTCTACCCAGACCCTGTACACTCTGTATTTCATACAGGATCAGTTAGCCTTCTCGACTGCTATAGTACAGCAACACTATCTCAAATAAGCCACGTAGTCAACGAAAACAACCGTAGCCTGGACCTCTGCTTCGTTAGCGTTCAGGACATCGCTCCTTTAATCTCCACGGCACCTTCTCCACTAGTAAAGCAAGTACATCATCACCCTCCCTTGGTTGTCACTGTTGCTGACAATCACGATCGGGTCTTTGACGACATTTCCACGACCGTGTCATACGATTTCCGGAAAGCCGATCACCGTAGTATCGTCAACGTGCTATCTAGTATAGATTGGGAGAGCATCCTCGATCCTGATAATGTTGAAACCGCTGCGCAAACATTTTCACATGTCTTGGCTTATGTCATTGACAGGCACGTTCCGAAAAGAGTTCACCGTAAAATTTCTCATCCTCCCTGGCAGATGAGTGAACTGCGTAGGTTGAAGTCGACCAAGAGAGCCGCATTAAGAAAATTCACTAAGTATCGTACGCTTTCGCTGAAACATCACTACGTTAGGCTCAATTATGAGTTCAAGCGAGTTAGCCGTCGATGCTATTTGCGATATCAACGAGGGATTCAGAGGAAACTCAAGTCGCACCCGAAGTCATTCTGGAATTACGTAAATGAACAGCGCAAGGAATCCAGCCTACCTTCTTCAATGGTGTTGAATGGAGCAGTTGCTTCCACTCCTCAGCAGATCTGTCGCTTGTTTTCTGAGAAGTTCGCCAGTGTTTTCACGAATGAGAGTTTAACTGACGAACACGTTACCCTAGCAGCTAGTAATGTTCCACTGTACGGTTAAACACTGGGTGCGATGGATGTCAACGTCGAGATGATTTCCACTGCCGCATCACAACTCAAGTCGTCCTTCAATCCAGGACCCGATGGCGTTCCATCCGTATTCCTGAAAAAGCATATCGCCAGCTTGCTGATGCCCATGTTTCACCTATTTAGATTTTCCATCTCGAGTGGTACATTTCCATCTTGTTGGAAATTCGCACATATGTTTCCTATCCACAAAAAGGGCAGCAAACGGGATGTGGACAATTATCGTGGAATTACGTGCTTGAGTGCAGTTTCGAAGTTATTCGAGTTAGTTATCATGGAGCCTCTACTCTCTCATTGTAAGCAGTATCTAAGTGGTGATCAACACGGCTTCACTTCCGGTCGTTCTATATCCACAAACCTGCTGTGTTTGACATCGTATCTTATGGAAAGCATGGCAGAGAGGACTCAAATAGACGTCATATACACCGACTTGTCAGCTGCCTTCGATAAGTTAAACCATGCCATCGCGATTGCCAAGTTGCATAGAATTGGGGTCAGCGGCAACCTCTTGCGATGGTTTCGTTCATATCTCACTGATCGGCAACTGATGGTCAAGGAAGTCACCTGGGACCTTTGATTTTTTTACTCTACTTCAATGACGTGAACTTGGTCATCGAAGGCCCACGACTATCGTATGAAGACGGTCTTAAAATCTACCTACGAATCCGCTCGATTGATGACTGTCACTTCCTTCAACGTCAGTTCGAAGCCTTTGCCAGCTGGTGTAATTTGAACCGAATGGTGGTTAACCCTACTAAGTGTTCAGTTATCACTTTTACACGGAAGAAAGAACCAATCGCATTTGAATACAAACTTATCGGCACTGTAATCGACCGTGTGAACCATGTGAAAGATCTGGTTGTTATTCTGGATTCTCAACTTACGTACATCAGCACATCTCGTACGTTGTCGACAAGGCGTCTAGGACATTGGGATTTATCTTCTGGATAGCAAAGAATTTATCCGATATCTACTGTTTGAAGTCACTGTACTGTTCCTTGGTACGATCCATTCTGGAATATTGTTCTGTGGTCTGGAGTCCAAACTACAACAATGGTGCTGAGAGAGTTGAGTCCGTTCAACGCCGTTTTCTTCGATTCGCTCTGCGGAAGCTGCCTTGGAGAGACCCATTTCATCTGCCCAGCTATGAAAGTCGTTGCCAGCTGATTGATCTGGAGCCTCTCCGAACTAGAAGAGACACCTCTAGGGCCCTGTTCATTGCGGACACTTTACAAGGTAGAATTGATTGCAGTGCAATCTTGGGGCAAGTCAACATTAACGTCCAACCCCGTGCGCTACGTAACAACGTTATGCTGAGATTGCCACTTCAGCGCACAAACTATGGCATGAACGGTGCAATAGGTGGGCTGCAACGAGTGTTCAATCGAGTCTCGGGCATCTTCGATTTCCATATGCCTCGACAGCTGCTACGAAGATACTTCTCATCGTTTTTTTCTGGCACAGTTAACCGTGAATAATTGTGTGTTTTATTTATGTATTTTATTCTTAGTTTTTATTTTTTGACTCACCTATATAAGTTACTTAAATCATCATTGTGGCTATACACAGCCTGTTGATGCAGACAAATAAATAAATAACAAATAAAAAATAGAGAATATGATTTCTTGGAAAAAAAGCCACCCCCTATCACTGAAGAAGACGGTCCGTATTCTGGGGGTACTTGTTGACCGGTTCCTAAACTTCGAGCAGCACTTTAAGCCGATCAAGAACGACTGCCGCAGTAGGATAAACTTGATCCGCAACATCTCTCGCCCCACCGGTCTAACAATTGCGACACTCGTTTCCGGGTTGCAAGAGCCGTCATCGATAGTCACCTACTGTACGGTCTTGAGATGACGTGCATCGCCACCGAAAAGCTCGTGCAGATACTAGCACCAACTTTCAACACCTTATTTCGGCTTCTTCCGTCAACGCCCGCCGATGCCGCATGCATCAAAGCGGGTATTCTGCCCTTCCGCCATCGTATAACCGCAGCAATTGCAACGAAAGCCGCTGCCTTTACCGCAATGACCTCCGGAAATGACAGGATCTTTCTCCTCGATGAGGGGAACAGACTCCTCCACATGACTGCCAATTTGGAGCTCCCCCCAGTGGCCAAGGTCCAAGGTTGGCGCATACCTCCACCAAAAATCAAGAGTCGGATAAAGAGCAGGTCTAAGGCTGGAGAGCTGAAGAGAACAGTAGCCGAACTGCTAGGCTCGGACTACCCAAGCCATGCCCACATATACACGGACGGATCGCTTTCCCGAGCCGGGGTCGGAATTGGAGTAGCCGGAATGTCAGCACCGATGAGTAGCAGCCTACCGCCACAATGCTCGGTTTTCTCCGCCGAAGCTGCGGCCATCTTTGTTGCCGTTACAACACCCTAAGACTGGCCCATACTGGTGCTATCCGATTCGTACAGCGTGATACAAGCCCTTACATCGGAGACCCTGACTCACCCCTGGATACAGGGTATTGTGGAAGCCACTCCTACGAACACGGTGTGTTTGTGAAACGTCAGTTATATGTATAACTACCCTACCCGCTGTAACGAGCAATACAAATAAACAATACAACAGTGTCTCGTATGCCTCCGCCATGGCAGGACGGCAAAACAATCGGTGTTCTTTATTATTAATCAATCCGTATCACAAAAACACAACGTAGGGATCCCGCCCGTGCGCGATCACGGTGTTTTCCTGGATCCCTGGGCACTGCGGTATCCCAGGAAACAGCGAAGCCGACAGCCTGGCAGGGTCTGGACCAGCTGGCCACCGTTACACCGACGAAGTGCCACTACAGGACATAAAGCGATATAGTCAGCAAAATGTGTGAAACCTGGTAAGCAGAGTGGTGCCAATCCCAATCCCTCTTCATCCGAAGAATAACAGAAACGACGAGCAAGTGGACAGTTATTCATTTCCTCAAGGACGCTGGGCTATACAACAACGTTTAGGTCCATTTAACTTTCTTTTGGCTGACGGGACATCTCTGCCGGACGGAGGAGCTCCGCTCTCTTTCAAAACGTTACATAACTTTGATGTAGGGTAGAGCGCTACTTCGTCGTAATCGCCCATTTCCGTTCTATCGATCAGAATAGATCAATAATATAAATGATTTCACCGTGCACAAATCAATAATAGGTTTGTTCCGATGCGTTAGTTCATTAGCTACAACATAAATCCTATTAGAGCGCATTGTTAAAATATTTACGCTCATTGTTCTCAAAACAAAAGAAGCGCTCCTAGCGAATCCCCTTTTCTACGTTTATCCATAGGACGAAGAAAATCTAATGGCGTTTCAATGCGTTAGGACGGAATTGAAACTCGTAGAACGAATTTAGAATCAAGAAGCAGTGTTAGATTTTAGACAATATCTCAACAAATTGTGACTATTTATCAAATCCAACGATACGTATGGAAAGGTGAATAAATTTGCAGGTCATCTTTGACAGAAATATTCAATTTTTTGTTTAAACTCGTTCAGAAAATAGGGGTAAAGCGCGGGTTGTGCTTAGTAGGACGGAAATTAGATCAAAAACCCTACCAGATTGTTTTTGTCTCGTTGCCTGTATTGTTGCTTCTTTTTGAGTTCATGTGATTTTCAAGCCAACTCCGTAACATAACTTGCAGGCAGAACCCCCTCTGGGGCCTTCTATTTTATAGAGATGAACTAGCCAACGGCTAAAAATCTCTCTAATAAAGTAAAAAAAAAAACATTAGAAAAAACCGAAGACTACACATCAAGAAGACTGGCCACTGTTCCCATCTTCCATACAAATGTCAAACGTCACTGATAACAGCGCCTCTGACAATCAAAGGTGAAACTTTGAAGCGCAAGTGTTAGTGAGACTGCTCATTAAAAGTGACTGCGTGTGTGACCTAATGTCACCAAAACAAATAATCATAACACGGTACTTGTTGTTGTTTTTGTTTTGCTCTACATAATTTCAAAATTTCCTAATCACAGCAAGCCGGTGGTTTTCCAACTCCAAACCGAAAAATTTGTCATGGTGAATCAAGTAGAGAATTGCAACTTGGATCGATACCTAGGAATTGGCGGCTTCCAGCTCCGTTGAGTGAACTACCGTCATTTGAAAGCTGCTGAAAACTCAAGGATTCAAAAAGAAGAAAGATCCTACATCACGATCCAACGGAAGGCATAGCAGGATCTAATGTTGGAGAAAATGAAAATGAAGGGTTTAAGGACTACAATCCCAAACGGTACGTATTGATAATTTTAGATGTTGTCAGAACATGAAACCACCAGATAGTGATCCTCTGTATGCTTTAACAATTCTTGGAATCAACCGACCCCTTCCAGAGAATGATAACAATAGTGTCAGATTGGCCAGTGGTCAGCGAGTACTGTGCCAAGTTGCCGAGCGTCACAACTTAACTCCCCCCGTTGTGGCCAGGTGCAAAGCCATGCGGAACGGGAAATGCACCTTACGAATGCCCATAAATGCTTCACTAAAGGGCTTAGGTAAAGTGGAAGATAACTCTGAGATAGCAAATTAATGATCGAGGAAGGTCCTACAATCATTGTCAATGGCATCACTGCCATAGTTTTAATTTTCAAAACAGATTTACTTACGCATCTGTTCCATTTCAGCTGGAGTTTTACTCGTTGTCAGCATAAAGCAAAGAAAGAAACTTTTCACTTTTTACGACAATCGTAAAACCAATAATTGACAGCTATTTATCTCTACCTATGTGTGTGAATGCACTCGTGAATTAACACACACACACACCATCATACACAGGTTCCACTTTTGCTCAGAAGAGGCGTTGCCGTTACTGTCTCCTGATTTTTTGCAGAGTTGCCAGTCTTCTTGATTTTTAGTCTTCGATAAAAACTCATTGAGGTTGAATTATGGGGATACAATAAGCTTCATGCACTATGAATCAACACGATGACATGTAACCATGGATTGAGTGAAATGGAGGCGACTTCAATGTACAACTAGGTCTTGAATCGATCATTTTCTTGCAAAGAGTATACTTAATTTAAAATTTTGATAAGGTTATTGGACATTTCTGACATGCAATCCTCTTTGCATGCCGAAATGATACATCCATGAAGATCACAACTGTAAGAAGCGGTTTTCAACAATGAGAATCAACTGGAAGTTTGTATATTGTATATGCTGACCACATGTCTGAACCCAAAGATTAATATTTATTTTCCGGATTAGTTCTGCATTAAACAGATAATAACAAACAAAGGAACACCAGTAGCAATGCTTCGAACAATACTGCTTCACTGTCGTGTTCATAGAAATCCCTTTTTGTCAGTATTTTCTTTCTTCGTTTCTTACCTCACTGCAAAAACAAATGAAAATACGATTCCTCTGCTTTAAACTGGCGATGGGAAGTTGTTCTTTATAAAACTAACGACCATTCGAAGCAAGGCTACCTGTATTTTAAGGACTTCTCAATAAATACTCATGCAAGAAAGCAACAAGGACATCTTATAAACGTCTAATTGGGCTCTCTAAAAAATTTTCTTGGAAGCATTGCCCTAAAGCACTTTATTCATGATGTTGGAATGCACTACTTGATTTATGATAACAGTTCATATATTTCCACTATTCAATGTCTTCGAACCGCCCCTCACTATACAATTAGTCCAAATTTGAATAGTTTCATTCAATCATAAATCATACAAATGGTGAATTGTTTTGCTCGTGCCTAATTCAAACTGGAACTTTAAACAAAGACCCCAAATTTTCATCCCAAAACTAACTCCAAAGAATGGAACTAACCAAACCAGCCATATCCAAACAATACCGACACCCCAAATCGAACTCAGAAAGGTGTGTAAAATAACCCAGCCAAAGCGAGCGAACGGCTCCCCTCATAAACACACTATTAATATTAATATGCTTCCTATAAGGCCGTCCGATTCTTTCCTCGATGATCTTCTCCGGATAATCGGAAAGCAATTGTTTACCCATATCCACAGGGCGGCGTGGTCGGTCAGAGAGGTGGAAACATTATGGATATATACCCTCCCTTCCCCCCTTGCCTCCCCTCCACGCCCGCAGTCCGCAGCACAATAATGGAAGCTGCGCAGTGTGGATTCGACGATTCCCATTTGAATTTATTTAAAATACATTATGATGTTTTGTTTGTTAATAACAGTCTATTAAGGTGCGGCTGAAAATGGTTAAACAAAACCAGCATCATTTTTCAAATGGCTACGCATGCAAGTCGGGTCCTGGTCGTTTAGTGTCAGTGGATGCTGTTGAAGGGGAATATCGTAGAGCTCACCGCTAGTGCTCCCGCTGAGTGGGGAGCATGAACGAGGTGAGCTTTCTTTCAATAAGAAATATTGCACGAGGATTCATTTGTCCATAGACTTCAGGGTTTGTTCGGATTAATGAAAGCAACTTCCTCAGAGCAGTCTCGTTTTGGACAGCTTGAAGCTGAAATAGGTTTTATTATAAGCATTAAGATTGGGTTAGATTTTATATTGGCTAGTTTAATATACTTACAACAAGTTTGCCTTCACCCTCCTTTGGCAGCCAGAGAAATTTTTCAAATCGAGAGTTATCTTCCGTCACTTTACGACAAAGATTTTGCTAGATTTAGGATTTTGGGATTCAATTATTAGGCACGCAAACGATGTAGAATGAGCTTCTTAATAGTGGTAAATCAAGTACATAGCGTTTAGGAACGAATTGTAGGCTACCCGATTTAAGCATCTAGATTAAGCTAATATATAGGTTTAATAAATTCAATATTTTCACGCATTTCACTTCCAACTAACCTATTTCAGTAGCTAGTTCACTACAAATTACTAAAATTTAATCAATCGATAGGTATAGTAACAAATTTAGGCAATTGACTTAATTTAGCTATAAAACGTGTTCTAGATGGTTTGGAATTGTAGCTTCTTTTCCTCTTCTTTTCTCGTGCTTACTCCGACCTATCTAAACTCACAGTTCCGTTGAACCAAACCTGACGTCTGTCATTTCTGACAGCGTCCGTTACCGTAGCTCTCCGAATCTCCCACATGGTTGTCACCGGGCTTGGCAGTACAGGGTTATCCCGATATTCCGAACAGAGTTGGAGTTTTGATTTTAAATATGTAACATCTTTGAATGCCCAAATTTAAACGTGAGAATAGTGGTTAAAAGACAGCAAGAAAACTATTTTCAAAACCAGAAAATTCCGATACTGAAAAGAGCATTTCGTTTCTTGCATCAGGGGAACATTCACGTTATCCATTTAAATTTTCACTATCCTTAATTGAAAAGCTCGAAGTTTACTCATAAATGAAGCAATTATGCAGCCGGTAAGAGACGAAACCCAAAACCCTTGGCGATATAATATCGATCCAAAAATATTATCAAATGACTAAGGAACTAGTCCAAAACATAGAATCGCTTGCCAAAAAAAAACGTATGAAATCAACTATCGATTAATTTATAGATGAAAATGGGCTAGCTGCCTTTATAGCCAGTTTATGTTAACCTTATTTTGGGTATGCTCAAGCCAAGCGATCAGCGGATTTAGAGGATGCATACTCATTTTCTCTAAACAAACTAAAAGCAGCCTGTATGGCATAGCGTTATCATTCGGTTCGTTGATCGCTTGTCATTTTGTCATTTGGTGATATTTTTGATTCCTTGATTGTGGAAAATTTCAAGCTGCCAATGTGTACTTCGTCCAACGAGCGGCTGCAACTGGGAAGCTTGGTCTAACACCTTTCCAGAAATGCACAGCAGCAAGTCACCAGTTGGCCTACGGAACCCCCGTAGACGCAATTGATCAATATGGTCTTTATACAAACATCAAGTTAACTTTAACTGATCTTTAATATATAAACTTAACTTTGCTCTAGCTTCAACTTAACGTTAGCATAACTTTAACTTAAATTTGACATAGTTTTAACACATCAAGAACTTCCAAATCGAGTTTCAAAAAACTTTTTAACACTCTCAGAAATTTCAAAATCTTCCAAGAACTTCGAAAAAGTTTCAAGAACGTTTAATAAATTCCAAAAGGTTTCAACAATTTCCATGAAGTTCCATGAACTGAAGTTCCCTGGAAATAAATTTAACATAATTTTAACTAAACTTTATCTCAGGTTTCACACAACTTTATCTTAGCTTTATCAAATATTTGACACATATTTTACTTAACTTTGACTAAACCTTCACTAAACTTTAACTTAAATTGGACTTATTTTTACTTAACTTGAGTTTATCTTTTACTAAAATTTTTCTTGATTTTGCTAAAGTTTAACTTATTAACTTTATTTAACTTGTAATTAACTTTAACAAATTAGCATATCGTTAACTTAGCTTTTTATTAGCATTAACATAATTTTAACACATCTTAAAGTTAACTTCAAAATATCAATAACTTAACTTTAAATAAACTTTAAACTAACTTTAACTAAACGTTGACTCAATTAAGCTAAACTTGATTTCAACTTTAACGAACTAACTTAGCTTTAACTTTAACGAAACAAAACTTTAACTAAACATTCACTAAAATTTAACCTAATTTTGACTTAATGTGAACTTTCAAGAAGTGTCAAATATTAAGAAGTTCCAAGAACATCCAATACTTTCATAACTTAACATAACTCTTAGTATAACTTATCTTTATTATAATTTTAATTTAACTTTATCATAAATTTTACTAAACTTTAACGTCTCATTAACTTTAACTAATCTTTAACAAAACTTTTAACTTAACTCGATTTTATCTTATATGAAATTAAAGAAAAATTTCTACTAATCTTTTACTAGTTGACTAATTTAACTTAACTTAAACTAAACTTAAACTTAACTTAATCTTAGCTTTAACTTAACTTTAACTTAACTTTAACTTAACTTTAACTTAACTTTAACCAAAGTTGAAAATTATCTGGGGAGAATCACCCGGATGCAAGAGGTATCATTCTCTGGGGTGAATCTCTGCTTGTCTCCTCGGAGATTCCTCCTGGCACCACTGGAGAGATTTTTAGACACAGCACGAGAGAGTGAGAATGTTGACAGTTCACTTTTTGTCTGTTTATACACTCACTTCCGTGAGAAAGATAGCAGCGCAAATGCGTTATTGTTTCTCCAAAGATTCCGGCAGAGCTTGACGTGAGTGAGTGAAAACATCTATAAAATGGCTGAAAAACGTATACAAAGACAAGGGCGTAGCCAGGTTTTGAGCTAGGGAAAGGCGAAAAAAAAAATTTACTATGAAAATTTTTGCCGAATGCCATTTCACCGAACGCCTTTGTGTTGCTGAGTTTAGTGCGGTTTGAGGACAGTACCGAAAAAAGTGGTTGTGAATGTTGTGCTTTGCAGGGCAAATGAAAAAAAAAACATTAAAAGTGGTCACGGTATTCAACTTGAAGCGGCATCTCGTCAATATTCATCGGGTGTTCTGGTGTGGCTAGATCGCTGCTCCTCTCTCCATTTTCGCTGCAGCTGCTGACGGCATTCCAAGTGCCTTCTTCTCGACACATTTCAACGACGACATTCTCCACGTTAAGGACGGGCATCTCCCTTCACAAAGCTGCCTCGATCCTTTGACAGTCGAAGACCACATGCTTCGGCGTTTCATCCACGTTGCCACACTCCTAACAGAGGGTTGACACTGCGTGTCCGAACCGATGCAGATACTTCCTGAAGCAGCCGCGGCCAGACAAGAACTGCGTTAGGTGGAATTTGAAGTCTCCGTGATTTCTGTACACCCAGGTCGAAAAAAATCTGTATTAGTCTACGTGGTTAGGTTAGGTTATCTTTAATAGTGAGATTTTCAGCCAGAGACTGTTTCATCTCTTTATTAGTCTACGTGTCCATCTACCGTTCTCTGCCGTGTTCCACTCCTGTTGCCACTTAGCCAACGACTCCGCTCTCACAACTTTCCGTACTCTTCCGGCTTCCCTCCGCCTGTAGCACTCGCTGTCTTCCACTTTGAGGTTTTGGCATGCCCCCGACGGTGATATATTCCCGCTGTACCGCTTTACAGTTACTGTCCAATAGAACTTCCGTTTTATGATGGACCATCTGCAGCTTCGCTCCTTACATCCAGTTACCAATCATGTTGATCACCTCGGTTGCCAGCACTTCCACCTCTTCCAGCGTCTCGCCTGTTACCGTCAAGACGATGTCGTCCGCAAAGCCAACGATCTCAACTACTTTGGGCAGCTTCAGCGTTAGCACGCCGTTGTACATCCCGGTCCAGAGCGCTGGACCAAGGATGGAGCCTTGTGGAACTCCCGCTGTGATCCTAATCGATCTCTGTCCCATGTCTGTCTGTCGACTAAACTGAAGCAAATTTCAATAATGGTGCGCTGATGCACTTCCCGTATTCGCATTTCCAAAATGTGTACACCAAATTTTAAAATAATTGACTACTGTACGTTAATAGAAAAAGTAACCTTTAAAATTTTTTTATATGCAACAAACCTAAGAGGAAGAGAAGACAATACGGGGGGCGAAAACGAATCACTTTTCTGTCAAGCGCGAACCAGCTCGTGATTGGCCGATTGGAAATGCGTAAGATAGAGATAGAGATAGAAATAGAGATAAAAGAGTAAGAAGTCAGTTGTCTCCTCTTCCTCTTAGCAACAAACTAACAACCAAAGTCTTCACCGGGGTGATTCTCCCCGGTGAAGCAAACGAACTCTCTACGGTGCTCCCTAGTGATCACTCATCCGCTCCGGTGTGTTGGACTGGTGGAGGTGCGAGGTCAGAAACTGTATTTGTTTGCGAAGTGGGAGACGCGATAGAAACTGAAAACAAAATAAAAATCTCTCGGGTGAGTTTGCTTTTGTCATAGTGCGAGGTGTCGTTTCAACTCATCACCCTGCTTACACTGGGGAGAATGGCATCCTTGACTTTAACTTAACTTTAACTTAACTTTAACTTAACTTTAACTTATCTTTAACTTAACTTTAACTTAACTTTAACTTAACTTTAACTTAACTTTAACTTAACTTTAATTTAACTTTAACTTAACTTTAACTTAACTTTAACTTAACTTTAACTTAACTTTAACTTAACTTTAACTTAACTTTAACTTAACTTTAACTTAACTTTAACTTAACTTAACTTAACTTTAACTTAACTTTAACTTAACTTTAACTTAACTTTAACTTAACTTTAACTTAACTTTAACTTAACTTTAACTTAACTTTAACTTAACTTCAACTTAACTTTAACTTAACTTTAACTTAACTTTAACTTAACTTTAACTTAAATTTAACTTAACTTTAACTTAACTTTAACTTAACTTTAACTTAACTTTAACTTAACTTTAACTTAACTTTAACTTAACTTTAACTTAACTTTAACTTAACTCTAACTTAACTTTAACTTAACTTGAACTTAACTTTAACTTAAATTTAACTTAACTTTAACTTAACTTTAACTTAACTTTAACTTAACTTTAACTTAACTTTAACTTAACTTTAACTTTAACTTAACTTTAACTTAAATTTAACTTAACTTTAACTTAACTTTAACTTAACTTTAACTTAACTTTAACTTAACTTTAACTTAACTTTAACTTAACTTTAACTTAACTTTAACTTAACTTTAACTTAACTTTAACTTAACTTTAACTTAACTTTAACTTAACTTTAACTTAACTTTAACTTAACTTTAACTTAACTTTAACTTAACTTTAACTTAACTTTAACTTAACTTTAACTTAACTTTAACTTAACTTTAACTTAAATTTAACTTAACTTTAACTTAACTTTAACTTAACTTTAACTTAACTTTAACTTAACTTTAACTTAACTTTAACTTAACTTTAACTTAACTTTAACTTAACTCTAACTTAACTTTAACTTAACTTGAACTTAACTTTAACTTAAATTTAACTTAACTTTAACTTAACTTTAACTTAACTTTAACTTAACTTTAACTTAACTTTAACTTAACTTTAACTTAACTTTAACTTAACTTTAACTTAACTTTAACTTAACTTTAACTTAAATTTAACTTAAATTTAACTTAACTTTAACTTAACTTTAACTTAACTTTAACTTAACTTTAACTTAACTTTAACTTAACTTTAACTTAACTTTAACTTAACTTTAACTTAACTTTAACTTAACTTTAACTTAACTTTAACTTAACTTTAACTTAACTTTAACTTAACTTTAACTTAACTTTAACTTAACTTTAACTTAACTTTAACTTAACTTTAACTTAACTTTAACTTAACTTTAACTTAACTTTAACTTAACTTTAACTTAACTTTAACTTAACTTTAACTTAACTTTAACTTAACTTTAACTTAACTTTAACTTAACTTTAACTTAACTTTAACTTAACTTTAACTTAACTTTAGCTTTAACCTATTTTTTTTAAGGATCCGGCTTCCCTATTGAGATCCAGCTTCAGATTCGCTGTGGAGATCTGGCAGTGGACTCCCTGTTGGGATCCGGCTTCATTTAAACATCAACTAAACTATCACTTAACTTTACGTTAACTTTATCTTAGCTTTTACTTAAATTTAACAAAACTTTATCTTCACTTAGCTATATCACAACTTTTACATAACTTTTACTTTATTTAAACTCTATTTATCTTTTAACAAACTTAAGCGAAACTTTAACTAATTTACTTTACTTTTCTTTAACTTTAACTACCGTATGCGTGATAATGTTTGCATCATTGAGCAATGTGAAATTTTTTTTTCGAGTTTTTTTTTTATTTATTCAAAGGGGGATGTTTCACAGAGTCTTAAACTATGTAAATCATCGATCGAGTTTCCACTTGCTGCAATTACGGCCTCCACACGCTTCCGGAATGCACGGCAGGTTCTAATAATCTGGATCCGTTTCTCTCCAGGTACGGGTCAATGTTTGTCTGAGGCTTGCTGTACTCGGGTGGCGTTTAGAACAGGCCTTGGCCTTCATGACGCGCCATATTGAGTAATCCAGCGGATTAAGATCGGGGTTGGATGGCGGCCACATATTCTTCGCTCAGAACGGAAGATGTTCCTGCAACCACTTCTGAGTGCGGTTCGAGGTGTGGCACTGAGCCCCATCTTGTTGAAATACAACATTTGGCTTCGGACCGTACTTTGATCGACGGAAGAACAAACTTACTTAAAATCCCGATGTAGACCTCCGTGTTGACCTTGTCGCCTTCTGGAATGAACACCGGGTCCATTTTTTTGCCATCGGAAGCCACCAATCTAAACACTATAACGCTAGAAGGATGCTTGGTCAGACACACGTTCTTGTGCTCGTCGGCCACGTCTTTTACCGGAAGAGAACTAATATACCGGTCGGTTCTGGAATTTGATACGGGATCGACGGTAAACATGCTCTCGTCGGTGAACAGGATTACCGGATTTTTCGCTTAAGGAAGTTCAAAATTTTCTTGCATCGTTCGACTCGTAGCTCCCGGATGCGGTTGGTAATCATGTGAGTTTTTTTCCGTGCTCTCGACTTCGCCCCGAAATCATTCCTCTACCTGTTAGTGTTGTTAGTTTTTGAGATTGAGCTTAAATTCACGAGAAATCGAAAAATGACGTGTTCTCCGGATTTCGTTAAATAGCAACCCTCTCTAGCGCTCCTATCACACTGCTAAATTTGAGCACTCGATGCTTACCGAAAGCCTCACTCTTATGGGGTGTTTACATCTGTGCGGATTTACTTGCGCTTGTGTACTCGCCAACTAGCACGAATTTCAGTTGCTCCTGAAATTTCATGCTGGTGTGCTTTTTTGCTAGCGCTAGTGCAATAGCATAAGTGTAAACACCCCATTATTTTGGTAGCGCGTGTGGGAGCAACCGGTACGTTGCGAAGGTATGGTAATGCGCGCTAAACAGCGCTTAGCAGCCCATCGTTAGGGTCCTCATAGCCCCCTAGTCGGGTTCGATTCCCGGTCCGGTCGAGGTAATCTTTCGGGTTGCAAATTTTCTCGACTTTTCTTGACATAGAGTATCATTGTGCTTGCCACACAATATACAAATTCATGCATTGGTATTGGCATCGAAAGCTCTCAATTAATAACTGTGCAAGTGCATTTAGAACACTAAGTTGAGTGCACGCAATAAGCTAATACACGCTAAGCAATAAGCTTGAAATGCGAATAATAAGAAGAAGAAGAAGTCCATCGTTACGGTTGCTCTTAAGCTGGGTTTAGACAGGGCAAGTCAATTGATCAAGTCAGTTGAATTCAGCTGACTTGACCGCGAATTAAACGTGTAAACCATGCCATTCAACTGACTTGATCAACTCACTTGAATTGA
This sequence comes from Ochlerotatus camptorhynchus, assembly GCF_037179485.1. NCBI lineage: Eukaryota > Metazoa > Arthropoda > Insecta > Diptera > Culicidae > Ochlerotatus > Ochlerotatus camptorhynchus. The sequence goes on along the minus strand of NW_027041013.1, from coordinate 4,942 downwards.
AAATAGTTGAACCAGGCTCAACTTTTCAAGCCAATTGAATTCAACTGAGTTGATCATTTGACTTGCCTAGTCTAAGCCCAGCTTTAGAGTATTGCAGATGTGTGACTTCGAACAACGGAACTTTCTGGCCGCTTCCAGTTGAATTACCGAATCCTTGTTGTTGAACATGTTGTGCAGCGAGCGTAGCTTCCTCTTTTTCATTATCTTCGTTGGACGGCCACTACCTCTCTTCCATCACACGAGTGGAACTTCGGATCAGAAAGTGGCTCCACTTGCCATTTCCGAACACTAGCGCACCTAGCGGTAGAAGGCATCTTCTGCCTTTAGTTAAGATATGCAGCATGCTATGATAGTGTGAGTGCACATAGAAAGCCCGTGTGGAACGCTACCACAACACATTGCTTGTTGAGCAGCAAAACGAACCACTTTTCCACTTCCATGGATGCCAGAATACGGTATGCAGTGGATACCGGAACCTTTTTGCCTCTTAAAATGGTCCACCGTGTACTTTGTTCCACGATCTTCGTTCGCTTGAAATAACTGTACAATGCGCGCGCGCGCAGTTTTTCCTGTTTCGACGCCATGCTGAAGACGACTGAACTATACATACTATAGAATGCATAGATAAGCGGAGGCAGAAAACGTTTTATTTTGGCAACCATCAAAAATAAATGATCTTACTGGCATTCGTGAAAAATGTTCAGTTTTGTTTTGTTCTGTGCGCAAAAGTTCAAAATTAAGTGCATAGCAAATCTTTGCATCAATGAATCGAGAAGTGGTTTGCGTAATATTTCCTTCTTCCGATTTCCGCGAAATAAATCGGAATGTTGAGTGTGGAAAGCGTTTTGTGCTCATAATATTACAATACTTCCACCGCAACAAACTCCATGCTGAAGTCATGCTTTTTTGGCCACACTAATTGACAGTACATTTGGGTACATTATACTTTGCTTCCGCTTATCTTTGGACTCTATAGTATCTAAAGACTGAAATAGAGTGTGTTTCAATTTTTTGGAGGATGTAAGGATTCATTCACTTAGGGTGACATATCTCTGCGAACGATTTTGCTCTGTTAGAAAAGTATTTGAATCATTATAATTTTTTAAAAGATATCTGTGATATACTGAGACAATTAAATGAGCATGGCGGGATAGACCAATGGTAAGGGGTTTGGCTTATCAAGGTGAAGGTCTGGTCAGCTCTAGCATTTTGTGAATGTCAATCTTAGTATTTTAGTAGTTTTTAAGTTGTTGTCCCAGTGTCAATAAATGGTATTTAAATTATGTGTACATGCAGGAATATATTATTTTATTATTATATTTTACGACCATTAGACAACATATTGAGTAACCAGTTCTTAATTTTCCATGACAACACTGTTCTAGATGAAGTCAGAGGAAGCTTTCGCGAGAGGAGGGAAAAAATATCGAGGAAAGTCAAATGTAATTTAGGGCAGCATAAGAAAATAGAAAATTGTCTTTCTGCTCTGCCAGACGTATTGCTGACTTAAGGTGCCTCCGAAGGAATTTCAAATAGAGTGATTAATTGCATCAATGCAGAAGAGCAACAAAAACTGCGCCTCGAATGAGGTCTAGAGGAGTGAAACAGGGTTGTACCATAGAGGTCACTCTAAGACCAAAAGGTCCCCAAGAAAAGTGCTCAATTTTTTGGCTCAGCTCTGGTACTTTCTTCGGTTCCAAGCTAATCGATGCACCCCTAGAAACATAGGAAAATCCACGAACCCCTCATTTTATCTGTCAAACTTTCATAGCGAATCAAAACGAACATTGTGTAGTACTAGAATTTCGACAAGAATGGAGTTCGTTAATCGATTTGCGTAGGACCAATAGGCTAGTCAAGTAGTGAGCCAATTTAAAATCGCTAGTTTCCACCGGTTGGTTGTCCACTCTCTTCCTTCATATTTGATTTGATTATGGAGGAAGTTCTTTTGACCGGTGAGGATGAATTGGACGGAAGTTTAAAACTAAATCAGACGGGCAGGTTAATGTTCCCAATTGTCCTTGTATATGCGGACGATATTTTAATTATCGCTAGGTCATTTGAGGAGTTTGAGAAATTATTGTCACTATCTAGGCCAGGTAAACCTTAAGATTAATGAAACTAAATGTCAAGTCATGGTAAGGACGCCTACTAGAGAAGCACCAAAGGAGCTAAAAATCGCATTTTAAAAACAACATTATGCATACATTATTTGGGAGTTCCAATCACATAACGCTTACATTGGAAGCTGACGACAAGAAAACGATCTAGAGACGCTATTGTTGCCTCGAAAGTTATCTTGGACTTTCTTAAGGAAAGAAATCCAAAAAGAAGTTGGGTTCATTACTATATGAAACCGTAATAGCTCCGACGATGGTGTATGGCTCTCAAGCCACGGTCTTACGAAACGGTCTAGGAAATCTTTAAGAAGGTACCAAAATTAAATCTACGGTCAAATTAAATCACTGTGTCGGGTGGAGGATAACTCGTCTTCAAAGGATAGTCCCAGATCGATAGCAAAGTAGATCCGGATTCTTCAGTTAAGGTATTGGGGAAACATTATAAGAAGACCTGAGAATCATTTGCTCAAGCTGGCTGCGGAGTATAAATTACTACACAAAAAGAGAGCTAGACCTGATTTTACTTGGTGGGATACGATTGCTCAGAGTATGTGGAGAATTGAGAACATACCAGTTGAGAAATGGTACGAATTGGCAGACGACAAAGAAAAACTGGAAACGAAACTCAAAGAAATATACACTTTGCCCGAATCTGAAACAGATGACGAATGAGGATACTCTCTATCTAACCACCAGCATATAAAACTCAACAGCATATTCACTTTCTTTCGGATAGTGCATCGCTAAAATTTTGGATCACAGCTCTTTCTGCATGATAGGTTTGACATTTTCGCTCCATAGTGTTCGGACGGTCGCGGGTTGGCCTCCCGGGATTTGGACTCGTTTAGTGGGGGACTGGCTTGGCGCAGGCCGTTGGGGGATTATATGGGGGTTGTTTTGGGGTATCCGGACTTCTTGTTCATTGCCATTTGGCCTTTTCCGTGTTGCACTGTTCAAAAGTTCTGTGGCTGTTCTTGTGGAGAATTTTCTCAGCTACAGCTTTGCAGAATATAGGGATTGATAGTCTTTTGGCATGATCGGGCTGCTGTTTTGTGCTCTATTCTTCGCGCCTGCTGGACAGTTGATTGAGCATAATCATGGGGCGTTAGTTGCTTGGATCATTAATAGCTTTTGATGCTTACATTCTATCGAAAAGTGGTCTTACACAGAGTTGTGGCTGAGAGAGTTTGCTTCAGACTCAGATATCGTTTTTGAAGCGGAGCGATACGGTGAATTGATGAATGGATATGAGCAGAATGTTTGGTTTTCCCATAGTAATTTCCATATAGGCTTTGGACGGTCTCTTGTAACGCACGCCTCGCAGCCCGCGAGATCTCGACCACCGAATACGCTTCCTGTCTCTAAAACGAGTGGCTTAAGCGCCACCTCCGAAGAGGACCACTCGTCAAGGTTTGATTTGCCTGGCAAGAAACCCAACCTTAGGGTGGGTTTATGAATGGAAGAGACCGAAATTTAGTTTAAGAGCGATTCAGCAGACTAAAATTCCATGAGGAATTGAGATCCTCACAAACAGAGGCCGCTTCCAACGGTCTTAAGCGAAAGTTGAAGTTAGCCGTCGTTCTACCGTAACACAAAAACCCCACTCACATTTATCATTACTGGAGGAACTTTCCCGTTCAGATTTCCTCCCCTGATCCTGACACGTGAGTGCGGAGACTGTTTTCCCAGGCAGTCCAACCTGGAGTAAATTCAACTGCAACCAAAAATACTATAAAAAATAACGCAAAATAGAACGACCAAAACGTGAAGAATCTAACCAACAAAAATTTATATTACGGGGAAAGCTTTTACTTTACGAAAATAACATTTATTTCATGGCTAAATAACGGAAATCATTTATGATTTATTCGTGTTCCTAACCTAGGTTTATTCATGGCACTTGTTCCTTTCCCATTTGTTCGTTTGTTTGCTAGCTCTCCCTAATCCTGTGTGCGGTATCCTGATCTGGTTCTAGCGATTGCTAGCCTAACTTGCTAATTTTCTTCGAGCTCATGTGTTTGTGTGTGTGGAGATTCGCATGCGGTTATTTACTCACGGTAGTCATTGTCGTCGCTGCTTCATATGTGTCGGCACAGAAGCATCCCTTTGTCGGAGTGAGGTCGGCAAATTAGCAGCCTATTCAAACGGTGGTGGTGTTGCACATTGCACCCGGACTGATATGGTGCGGAAATTCCCAATCGAACCCTCGAATTGGTACTGAACTAGCGCCGACTGCCGGTGGCGCAAATATCAACGAGGGGATCGTCGAAGACGAATAATGTACGTGGGTTCACGTGGTTGACATTGGCGGATTTGGCCAACGCTCTGCCGGAGAACAGTTGAATGGTGTCTCCCTTCCGAATTCTCCCCGAACCGGGAACCTTGAAGTTGAAGCGTAGGGTCTAGAGAGCGCGATTTATTTCCTCGATTGCGGTGTGCCGAGCAAAGCAATCTATCGCTAGAAGCGATGCGGTGTAAGCTCCAATCCGCACAAAAGATCCTAAACAAAAAGCCGTCGAATGGCTTTCTATAAACTTTGCACACACAATAAATGGACCGCACGAAACTTTTTACATATATTTAGTTTGCACTCTACAGGCACGAAAAACACACCGCGACACTAAGTACTAATTACTCGCACTCCCGCCTCTTCCACGGTTCAAGTCAAAGTGCTCGAGTAGAAGTTCCAGATACCCTCAGATAGGCGTGATTTCAACGGTCATCGTGGCCGGAAGTACGTCAAATTACCGAAGTAATTCAACGACCTTTCAAACGACAATTCGAACCCCGGAGTTTAACGAACAGGTAGCGTATTCGGGTCA